>NC_056731.1:1324434762-1324512262 GCF_019279795.1 Protopterus annectens | reverse complement strand
CTAGCTTCAAAGGTAACCTGTCACCTGCTGGCATTGTAAGGTATAGTTGACGTACAGCTAGCTTCAAAGGTAACCTGTCACCTGCTGGCTAGCTTCAAAGATAACCTATCACCTTCTGGCATTGTAAGGTATAGCTGATGTACAGCTAGCTACAAGGCTAACCTGTCACCTTCTGGCATTGTAAGGTATAGCCGATGTACAGCTAGCTTCAAAGGTAACCTGTCACCTGCTGGCATTGCAAGGTATAGCTGATGTACAGCTAGCTACAAAGGTAACCTGTCACCTGATGGAATTGTAAGGTATAGCTGATGTACAACTAGCTTCAAAAGTAACCTGTAACCTGCTGGCATTGTGGTGGAATAGATTGCTATTCTCATATACTTACGTTATCATTAACATGCATAAATCAACTTATACATGTTGTCAGTCCTTTTTTTTGTTGTTGGTATTTTGTCTGCATTGTAATCTGTCTGTGACATAAAGGAGGGGGATAGAATTCAACACTATACATACAGAGATGTGTAAAAGACAGCCAGTGACAAGGAATTTGTCCCATATGAATTAATAACATATGGATCAAAACAAACCTGACTCAGTGAACTATAGATACGGATGGAATAAAAATATATCTGCAGTGTTATTTCTGACTAACCTGCAGTATCTGTGGTATGTTAATGGAAACCAATGACGTCTGAGGATTTAAGTAAGTGCATGTTCACTAAGTAATTTACAGATACTTTCTGATGCTTAGTAATATAGTAGTAGTTGTTAGCTCATGCGTTCTAATAGAAACAACACAAGGATGGTTCACTGTTTATTATGATGATATGTGGCCATGAGTGCATAACAATTCATTTTAATATGCTGACTATTTTTTCTGCACTGTTTCTATATAACTTCCATTGTGTGTATTGCATACCATTTTATGAGAGTAACATTTGATCTGATATTGTTAATCCTCGTTCATTCCTTACGTGTGGGTAGTTGGTTCCGACCTCGGAACCGAGCTGGCCATCTTCCAAGCTTGCGCCAGCTACAAACTCTCGAGCTAAACTCTTACCTAGAATTCCCCTCTCCCTGTTACCTCAGATTTCGTTTGCCGCATCGCCATTCGGTCGTGTCAAGTTACTTCTCTTGAGCTAAGTACAATATTTTTCTTCATACCTAAGTTCTAAGACAGCTTTTTTCACAAAAAAAAGTTATTAAATAGTTATCTCTTACCTTATCGCATTTAGCGACAACCTTTTCGAATCCTTTTCAGCTCTTTTTTTTCTCTACTTACCGTGAGGTAATTCCTTTTTTTACCATCGTTGGTAAACCCCTTTCCTTTTTACCTTAGGGTGTTTCTTGTACCATTGCTGGTATTTTTCTGGTTTCTTCTTCTTTCCTTCGAACCATGGCAAATAAAAAAAGTAGTCCAGGGTTTAAAAGATGTTTAGATTGTGGCCATAAATTACCTACTTCAGATGCACATTCCCTATGTGTCTACTGCTTGGGTGTGCCTCACTTAACAGTTGATCCGTCTTGCGGGATTTGTAAAGAACTTCTCTAACAGGACGTTAATTGAAAGGAAAAATAAATTAATATTGAAGGGGCTACTTAAATCTCCCTTTTCAGAGGCTATTTCTGGGTCAGAGGCTTCAACCCCTCCAAGATCCCATAAGAAAAAGAGTGATGAACACAAAAAGGCCAAGCCTCTTCCTTCGTCCCCAGCTGGGGACTCTCAGGAACTTAAGAAAGCTAAGCTTTCCAGTTCGGATTTGACTTCTTTGGCTCCAGCACTTTTGGTGCCTAGACCTTTGGCTCTGAGGCCATTGGCGCCATCTGCAACTTCAGCACCGACTAGTGTGCCCTATACCGCATCGGTACCAAGGAGCTCCTCGGTTCAGACTCCCTTACCAGCGCCAACTGTTCAGTCGATGCAGACTGTTTTGATGTTGATGGATGTTTAGATGCCCATTCCTTTTTTGGCTGTGACAACTTACTCGGCACCGACTGCCCTCTCAGTACCAACCATTCAGTTTTCGTCACCAATGTTTTCGGCTCAGGCCTTAGTACTGACAACCACTTCGGTACCAACCTTATCATCGGTGCAGACCATGTCTTCAGCACCAATGATTTCCTCGGTGCAGACACCAGTAGTTCAGACTATTACAGCTCCGTTGTTTTCAGTGCATACCTCCCCTCTGGTGGGCACCGAGCTTGCTCCATCCATGGATAGACCTGACTCTCCCTCAGCCATGTCAGTGAATTCCACTAAAAGCCTCTCTGAACACGATGTGTTGCATCTTGTGGATCAATTGCTTTTGTCCAGAAGTATCCCCCCCCCAGGACCTATTCTTCCTCGGGAGGTGATCACTGTTTACCAAAGACCCCTACTTATTCTCCTCCTTCATTGCCTTTGAAGCCCCTTGATATAGCACAGTCTTCTCCCACTATGGTTCCCTTTATGGATCTCACTAAGTAGCCGCAGTTGCCTTTGTGGCAGGAGAGTCTTGCCACGGCCCAGGATGTCAGCTGTGGCGTACGTACTTTGGCATTTCACAGCCATCCAGGGACTCTGGGTTGGCAGGCTGAGCCACTTGGGCAAGGGGTGAACCCTGCTGTGGGTCCCCACCCCTCTTCAGGTGGACCGGCATTCCAGCTAATGGAGAAGGCTCTTGCGTCGGTTGGCGATCCTGTGCTATCACTCTCTCCGCCCTCCTCTGGACCGCAGTGTACACAAGCTGCTCCTAGCGGACACCGGGCACAAGGGCCTCAGGACATACTCCCACAGGAGACCCCTTTTGCACTGTCTTTCCCAGCTTCTCCCTTTGAGGAAGATCATCAAAAGAGCTTGTGCAAGAGGAAGCACATGGACTCCACAGAGGAGTCCCTTACTGAAGACACAGACTTTGATGATGGGGAAGGGTCCCCTAGATCACCTTCTGAGGTATCCTTTGGTGATATCCTTGAAATCCTTAAACAGAGAGGTGATGGCAGTCCTCTAACCCGACCTCTGAAGAGTCCGTGTTCCTGCAGGCCTTTCGTGCTTGGCCCCCTACCTCCTGGGTTTCTCCACCTGCCGACAAACTTGTCTGGCTCATCGTGCAGCGTGTGTGGAAGGCTCCTGACACAGTTGAGGCCATTCCCCGGAGACCAGATAAAATTTTGTCCCCTCCTGCTGGTGATCCACATTGGTCCAAAGGTCTTCCTGTAGATGCCTTGGTGGTGGTGGCCACAACTAAAAAGGACCTGGCGGAAGAAGAAAGCCAGACTGTCCATCCGCCCAACAAAGAGTCCCGGGCTCTGGACAGAATAGGGAAACATACATTTGCGTCAACAACCTTTGTAGTCAGGTCCCTGAACTATATGGCACATTTTACCAGGCTTCAAAGAGATTTAATTTCTGAGCTCTCTGAAACTTTGGCTGGAGCTGTGTCTGATGAGGTCTGTGACAAAGTGGCCTCTCATCTAGCCACCATCGAATCAATATCTAACTCCTCCATGTGCCTGATATCTCACGCATCAGAAGGAGCAGCTAGAGCGGCGGGTTCAGGCATTGTTCTGAGATGCCATGCCTGGATGCGCTTGTGCAATTTCACAGAACCCTTCAAGGCTTCCTTTCCCAATGCTCCCATTGAAGCCTCTTCGTTGTTCGGACCCAAGGTTAAGAGCACACTGGCCAGATGTGAACAGGACGGCAAGACCCTTTCTGCTGTGGGCGTCCATTATTCTTCCCCTCAATGGGCTTTCTCCAGAAACCAGAAGAGAGGGAAGATATGGCACAAAAAGTCTCAAGGTTCTTTCTGTGACACACAGTCCAAGTTCTTCCCTAAAGGCAGAGGGGGAAACTCACAGGGAAGATGCCCCTTTCGGGGAAGAGGGGGTCCACGTAACCAGGGTTCCAGGGATTCCTTCCCTGGTCAATCCTACCAGCACTCCTGAAGAGCGGCCCAACTGCTTTCCTCTGGAAGTGGTTGGGGGTCATTTCTCTTTGTACCCTTCTGCCTGACTAACCATTACCACTGATTCTTGGGTACAAAGGATAATAACCAGAGGTTATCATATCCCCTTCGACCTTTGTCCCTCTACCCTAACAAGCTTACCCGATGTTCCACCCAGTCAAAGGGAAGAAGCAGAATTAGAGATTTCAAAGCTGCTAAGAAAAAGAGTCATCCAAATAGTCCCTCCAGACCAGTTAGGATCCGGATTCTACTCAAGACTATTTTTGGTGCCAAAAAGAAAACGGGGACTGGAGACCAATTTTGGATCTCAGTGTATTGAGCAAGTTTGTAAAGGTACAGAAATTCCAGATGGTCACAATACAGTCTATCCTTCCGCTTTTGGAAAAAGGCGATTGGATGTGCTTGATAGATCTTCAAGATGCGTACTACCACATAAAAGTGGACAGACCATCAAGAAGATTCCTTCACTTCCGTGTGGGAGCCAGTCATTACCAGTTCAGAGTACTGCCCTTCAGACTCTCTACAGCCCTCAGAGTGTTCACAAAGTGCATGGCAGTCATCACAGCTCACTTGCGACTACAAGGATTCCAGGTGTTCCCATACCTAGACGACTGGCTCATCCCTGCCCCCACCAGACATCTATTGAAAGAAGCCCTGGCATACTCTCTTCTCACTGCAGAAAGGCTAGGCATAACCATAAACTGGCTAAAATCCAATCTCACCCCATCTCAGTCCACAGAATTCATAGGGGTCATCTTGAACACAAAGAATTGCAGAGCATCCATTCCGGAGCACAGAATTGTAAGGATAAAGCAGCAACTGATTCCAATCCTTTCAAGGGAGAAATCCACAGCTCATTCTGTTCTCAAGTTGTTGGATTCCATGGCAGCCTCCATTACTCTTGTCCCCCTGGCCAGTTTTCATATGAGACTTCTACAATGGCTACTGCTCACCCAATGGTATCCCTTTCAGTACCCTCTTTCAGCCAAGATTCGGGTAACTCACAAGTGCAAGCAAGATTTAAACTGGTGGATCGCTCACAATCCATCATAATGGTCTTGCCCCTTCTCCCCCCAGCTGCCCAAGGCTACAGTGACCACGGACACCTCCCTGATGGGGTGGGGGGGATATTTCAGGGCCAGACAGTCCAAGGTACTTGGTCCGAAATGGAGACCCATCTGCATATAAATGTTCTACAGCTGAAGGTGGTGCTTCTGGCGTTGCAAGCATTCCATCCCCTGCTGCCGTCTGGGACTATTGCGATGCAATCAGAGAACATGGCAGTGGTCTGGTACATCAACAAACAAGGTGGAACCAAATCTTACCCACTCTGTCGAGAGGCCATGAGGATATGGCAATGGGCGATGGCTACCAACTGCTTTCTTCTAGCAACGCACATTCTCGGGAGTTCCAACGTGATAGCAGACAGACTCAGCAGATGTATTCTACAACCTCGCAAGTGGTCCCTGAATCCTTTGATAGTGGTGGAGATTTTCAACCACTGGGGTCTTCCTTGCTGTGACCTCTTTGCGTCCCCGACCAACTACAAATGCAGCAACTATTTTGCCATGATTCCACCTCAGGAACAGTCACCCAGGGACGCTGTAGTCCATAATTGGCCCTCAGGTCTACTTTATGCATTTTCACCTCTCCCCCTCATTCCCCAGTTTCCGAAGAAAGCCCGCCGGTTGAAGAGCAAAGTAATCCTCATAGCACCATATTGGCCTCATCAGATTTGGTTCCCCTTCCTTTGGCCTCACCTGCTAGATCAACCGTGGATTCTCCATCCAACCCCGGGGTTGATCTCTCATCCACAGAATCTGATATACCCCAATTTGAACAGCCTGAAGCTCACAGCTTGGCTCCTCTAATTCCTTTGATTGCCAGGCAGAATGATCTTTCTTTGCCAGTACGTGACAGTCTTATTGCATCTCATAAGTCTTCCACCAGAATTACATATCTCAGCAAGTGGAAAAGAATTACTGTTTGGCTGATAGAAAAACAGGTAGATCCTTTTTCAGCACCAGTGTCGATAGTACTGGAATATCTGTCTACCTTATTTCAATATCTAATTTTTTATGATGGTGTCCAAAACTCTTCTCTTATGTCACACATATTATCCAAGACTTTCATAAAAGGTGTGAATCATCTGAAACCCCCTTTTAGAGAACCTACTCAACCATGGGACCTGTCATTAGTCCTACAAGCTTTGACAATGCCACCTTTCAAACCTGCTTCTTCTTGCGACCTCAAATATTTGTTATGGAAAACCTTGTTTTTGGTCGCCATTACTTCTGCCAGACGCATCTCTGAACTTCAAGCCTTATGCATCAAGAGACCATATTTGATTTTTCATAGAAATAGAGTGTCATTGAGAACTAATCCTTCCTTTCTGCCAAAAGAGATCTCTGAAATGTCTATTAATCAAACCACTGAATTGCCAGTTTTCTTCCCCAATCATTCAAACAGAGGAGAGTATTGCTTACATACCCTAGATATTCACAGGCAAATTTGCTTCTACTTGAACAGGACTAAGGCTTCTCATAAATCAGACCAGTTTTTTTAGCCTATTTTGGACCTAGATTAGGATGTGCTATTACTAAGGTCACATTGGCTAAATGGTTAAAAGACTGCGTAACCTTAATTTATAGAAAACGTAATATTCCATTAACTACTACCATAAAGGCTCATTCTACAAGGTCGGTGGCAACTTCTGCTGCCTTCCATGCCAGAGCCTCTTTACATGACATTTGTGCAGCTGCAACTTGGGCTAGTCCTCATACCTTCATCAATCATTACAAGTTGGATTTGGCCTCCAGGGGAAGAGCATCTTTTGGTTCTATGGTGTTCAGGAATGATGAGAGCCTCCCAGTAATAAAGATAGCTGGGGACTCTGTCCCACACGTAAGGAATGAACAAGGATTAACAATATCAGATAAAGAAGTTATGTCTTACCATAACGTTCCATCTGCATTGTTGATCCTCGTTCAGTCATTACGACCCTCCCTCCTTCCCCTTCCTGTGGCTTTTAATGGATCTCACCATCCGGTTCTGTTAGGTCATTTGACCAGAGGTAGTCTCTACCTTCTTTTGACTTACAAACTCAATCTGAGGTAACAGGGAGAGGGGAATTCTGGGTAAGAGTTTAGCTCGAGAGTTTGTAGCTGGCGCAAGCTTGGAAGATGGCCGTCTTGGTTTCGAGGTTGGAACCGACTACCCACACGTAATGACTGAATGAGGATCAACAATACAGATGGAATGTTATGGTAAGACATAACTTCTTCTTATGTGTATCACTGACTGTGGTTGTATAAGACAGGCATCTTACATTCTTGGAGTAAACGTGCTCACTCTGTTTGGATGTGCATTTAACTGTAGAACACCATTACTGTGGCACATTGGTTGTGTGGTTATCCCTTACTTGTTATAATATCCACTGCCATGTGTTCAAATCTCACATGTGACCTATGCAACTTTTTAATGGATTGTACATGTGATGATGTTGTTACTTCTTATATGTTACATATTCAGACATTTTTTCATATTTATTCTGATTATCTATTCATAACAGTAATACAAATGAAACTGATTGTTTAGCACAGCTTTGTACTGGAAATGAGAGGTGAGAAAGTCAATTGTCATATGCTTGTAACATCGTCATATCAATACGTAAACCTCCATATGAAGTATAACATTGACATATCACAGTGTCTTCCAGATGTCAGTCAGAAGTAGGGAAGACAATTTCTCACACAGAGAGAATGAAATTATAATCGAGGTGCCTCCCCAGCATGATTGCTGTCTTCTTGGATGGACGGGCAATACTGTCTGGAGGAATAAGTGTGAACAGACCTTCTACACATGATCACTACTTTGGGCAGTCACGACAGATCCATTGAGGCCTGTCATTGATGTTACTCTGGCATAATCCTCAGTGCAGCCTACAGACTGCTGCTATGAGAGGGCAAGGAATGTCACTGGAGACGGGCCACCATTGCCTCCCCAAATGAGATAGTGTTACTGTCCTCAAATCATACCACCAGGACATATTTTGTCCTCATGTTTAATCTTGGCAGGTATGGATTCTGATTACATCATAGCTGTGGTTCTGTCATAACTGACTAGTAGTCCATCAGGTATTTCACCATGTTGGAAAGCAGCCCTCAGACCACTTTCCCTTCATATTACAGCATCATGGACACTACCAGAGTGTGTCACCATGATATTAGTTATGAGGGATCTGCTGAGCAGACCACCTGACACCCTTTTCTTTTGATGTACAGTTCTGCATCAGGTACAGCAGGTGTTATAAATGGAAAGTTGGTGCAGTCTGTTGCACCAAGAATGCAGGGGAAATTGGCTATAGCACAGAACTGTTGCATGTCAGTTCTGTAATCCATGACTGTTGCTGGGAAGAGGATGTAATCATCTACCGTGGTGCACATTGCTGCTAGGAAATGCAAGACAATTTGAATGGCAGCTGCCTGAGATACTCCTATGGTACCGCCCTTATGCTGCTGAAATGTTCCAGAGGCCAGTATATTTGGACACATCAGCCGATGCTCTCAGCTAAGTACTTTAAGATTTCTGTTTTTTTCATAGTCATTTCTAAAAACCTTTGTTTAAAAGTTTTAGTTGTTAGTTTCTGCCAGTTTGTTTTTGAGTGAGTGTCATTAGTTCTACCCCCCCCCCCTTTTTACCTTATGGTAACTCTCATTACCATCATTGGTAATAGGCCTCCTCCCTCTCTTTATTACCATTGGTAGTCTCACATAACATTGTTGGTATCATCTTTCTCCCTTTACCCATTTGGGTATTCTCTTTATACCATTGTTGGTATATCTGTAAAAATTCCTTTCTTTTCTTTCCTCTTTTTGTGTGTGTGACTGTGAGTGTATCTATGACCCAACTATTTTGTGGATATGGCAGGAAAACAAAAAGGGACTTCCAGATTCAAGCAGTGTCAGGACTGTGGCACAAATAATGCCCAGTTCTGATGGGCATCTTTATTGCATGTACTGTCTGGGTGCCCCCTGACTTGGACATAACTTGTATGGCTTTTCAGGGCTTTAGTGCCCGTACTTTAGCTGAGATGTGCAATAAGCTTATCTTGAAAGGCTTACTGAAATGTCCTTTTACTGAAGCCCTATCTAAGGCGGAGACTTCATAATCTCCTAAACCAGATATGAAGAAAAGAAGCCACTCTGTGCCATTCTCCCCTATGGCACATGAAGCAAAGACCCCAAAAATGCAGGTACCGATGGTTTATTCAGAACCGAAAGCCAAAGTACCGTGAGTGACAACATCATCACCTTCGGCACCAAAAATGACTAAATCCACATTCAGTGCTGTCAGTCATTGAACTGACTAAGACTCAAACCTCTTCAGTGCTGGCAACCTCTTCGGCACCAACAGTAGTTTCTGTTCAACCACTACTATCCCCTCATTCAGTTCCACATTCCCAAACAGCCTATGGTGCCGAAAGTCAAGCTGACAATTGCTGCCAGGATTAGATATTGCCTTCAGTAGACCCTTTTTGGGTCCACAACTAAGCCCATTTCTGGGTAGGCCTGAGTCCCTTTTGGGAATGTCAAGCCGTTCCTCCAGGAGTCTCTCAGAACAGGACATAGTCAGATTAGTGAATCAGTTTTTGGCAGCCAAAGACATCGCTGCACATTCACAAACCTCTCTCCCAGCCGGAGTTGAGGCTTATTCTCCAAGGACTCCACCAGTTTATTCTCCTTAAACCTGCTTTCAGGGGTTGGAGCTCCCCGTTTTGACGCTCCCGGTGCCAGCTACCTGGGTGCCGACAGTGGATCCGGAGTCGACTCTGTGGTCTTTGGCTCCTTTGGATCTGTCCCACACCCAAGACCATGGTTTAGCTGTCAGTTCTGAGATCCTTGGATCGGTTCCAGTTGTTCCCATGGTGCTGTCTACGGCTCTCGGGGCCATGGCAATTTAAAGACCTCTCTCGGCTCCTACTCTGGGTGGCGGCTCATTGGAGTGGGGTGTGACCCCAGTTCTGAGGTTGCCTTTCTCTGATGTTCATCGTGCATACAGCTGTAGTCATAACATATGGGCTCTCCTGCCGTCAGGCGGGTCCTCGGTCGGCCGAATTCCAAAGTCTAGGTCCAGCGTCGGTTGTCGTCACTTCTTCCCTGATGTCAGTGCGACAGGGGTATAAAAGAACCAGCCGACGCCATTTTCTTCAGTCTTTCTTGCCGCGCGGTGCCCGAAGCAGAAGCAGTTCGCAAGTGCCGGTCGGCCAGCTCCTGAAATTATGAAAATTTTGCAACCAAAGTCTTCTTGAAAGCTAAGTACCCCATTGGGGAAACTTTTCTTGCCTCAGACCGATGTCAGACAAAGTTAATAATTGTATCTCATGTGGGAAGCAAATACCGCATAAGGATTTTCATTCCCTCTGCATTCCTTGCTTAGGCCCAGACCACGACGTCTCGGACTGTCGTTTTTGTGCTACATTCAACAAACGCACCATTAAGCATTGGGCGGAGTTCGCCCAGCACTATTTTGGCAAAAAATTTAACTATATTATGTCGTCGGATACACCGACTCCAGTTTTGTCTAAAAAACGCAAAGATAAGGACCGACACACGAGGTCTGCGGCCTCTACTGACACCACGCCAAAGCCGACTACAGGTGGTCCGGTTCTCAGTGAGGCACCTACGCAGCCCCTGCCTACCGACGACACTTCATTGGCGGTGTCTTCTGTGCCCGAGATCGCAGGCTCCTCAGCCCACACCCCGACTACAGATACCAAAGCCACTTTTGGTGGTGAATCTCAAAATGTAGAGAGGTCTGCCTCCTCAAAAGGTGTCTTCAGACCTTCCTCTTCTTTTTCCATCAAGGCTTTTACTAAGTCTAAAGCAGCCATGCATTCTAAGAGACAAGCTACACAGGGCCCTTCTCCAGGCCCCATGCCTAAAAAACAGATGCTTAAAATGGCTGAGGATTTAATTACTCTTATCAGGGGTTCTCAACCCCCCCCCCCCGGACAAAATGCCCAGAGTGGAGGAAGAATCCCCCTCCTCTGACCAGACCTCCATTATTTCAGAGCACTCTGATGAACAGGAACATTCTTACTCCCCTTTTGAAGATTCTGATGCAGAGGAGTCCATTCCCTCTGTCTCCCCTCCAGAGGATTACTCATTTGGGGAAACCTTGCATACCTTAAGGGAACACTTCCACTGGGAAGGCCAAGAGTACTCAGATTCCAAGAAAAGGCTTAGGGATTTTCTCTTGCTACCTCAGCACAGGCCTCTGGCTATACCTCCTGTCTTAGACATACTAGATGATGTGGACTCGGAGGCCTGCCTTGACCCGGATTCCTTACCTCCAGCCCCAGTCAAGCCTGACAGGTACTACCGGGTTCCTGACTCACACCAATTTTTGTACGAAAGCCATGCGGCTGACCCAGAAACTATCTCACAGGGCCCCAAGGGAATTAAGGCCTCCACTGCTAAAAATCCATTACCTTCCGAGAGATTCCAGATCCTTAGAAAGGTGGGGAAAAAAGGTATACACCTCGGCCACCTTAACCATGAGGGCATTAAACTGCCAGTTCCATATGCTAAAGTACCAACAGTTTCTGTTATCACAGTTGAGAAGTAAAATGTCACAACCTGAACAACCAGACTTGAAGGAGTTGCAGGATTTGATGGATAGTGCAGAACAAGTGGGTAAACATACCTTGCAATGTGGTTTTGATGCTCTAGAGGCCCCATGTAGAGCTGCTGTTACAGGATCAGTCATACGTAGACACGCCTGGCTCAAGGAGCAAACCTTACCAGATCATGTCAAAGCTAAATTACTAGATGCCCCTCTACAAAAGGATGTATTATTTGGTGTTAAAGCTGAGGAGGTATCAAAGAAAATGGAGGAAAATGCTAAATCAATGCAAACAGTGAAAGATTTTCTACAGGTACAACCTCCACGTTTCAGTAGAAATTGGTCTTCCAAAAATTGGTCCTTTCCAGCCACGGACAGACCCCAAAGAGGTAGATACAGGCACCCGAGGGGCAGAGGGCAATCTCAAGGATCGTTTAGAGGCAGACAATGGCAAGCTCCTACCCAAAGAGGTGGTGAGGATAGTTTGCAGCCATTCAGAAAGCAAGCTCAATGACTTTCCCCTTTGCATGCCAAGCAAGGCTCAAATGGCAGCACCCTTAGGTGGAAAACTGGCACTATTTTTAAAATATTGGCATATTGTCACAAAAGACAAATGGATCTTGGACATTATAAACAGAGGCTACAGATTCCATTTTCACACCCTTCCAAAAATGAGAGGCATGCCAAACCTGCCACACAATCAAAGGGCAGAGGCACAAAGACAAATTTCAGATCTCATGGACATGAAAGCTATTCAAGAGGTACCTACTCACGAACAAGGTCAAGGTTTTTATTCCAGACTATTCCTGGTACCAAGGAAGGGAAAAGATTGGAGACCTATTTTGGACCTATCCATCCTAAACACATTTTTACTCGTACCAAAATTCAAGATGCTCACATTACAGCAGCTTCTTCCCATGCTGGGCAAGGAGTCTTGGCTGGTAACATTGGACCTCAAGGAGGCATACCTGCATGTCCCAATCAGACAAAATTGCAGAAGATACCTCAGATTTCTTGCAGGTTCAACCCATTATCAATTCTCTGCATTGCTCTTTGGCTTATCTACTGTGCCCAGAGTATTCACGAAATGCCTGGCATCAGTAATTGCCTACTGCAGACTTCAAGGGATACAAATATACCCATATTTGGACAACTGCCTGATCCAAGCGGACAGCAAGCACATACTTCTGAAACATCTGGCTTTTGTAATAATGTTGTTGAATTCTCTGGGACACACAGCCAACAAAAAGAAATCAAGGCTAATACCCTCTCAGAAAATAATTTTCCTGGGTGCCAACTTGGACACAAATACCCAGATGGCCTACCTCACACCAGAGAAGCAGGGGCAACTAACTCAATACTTCAGAACACTAGCAAATTTCACCAGGCTGACTGCAAGGAAAATCCTGCAGGCTCTGGGATTCATGGCATCTTGCATCCTACTAATCCCAGGTGCAAAGCTCCATATGAGGAAACTTCAATGGTACCTAAAAAACCTATGGTCTCAACACAGCCACAGTTTGGAAACAATAATACCACTAATTCCATGTCTTCAAAAGGAATTTCTGTGGTGGGCTCAAGCATGCCAAACAAACACAGCTCTTCCATTCTGCAAGCCTCAAGCAAATCAAGTCATCACATCAGACGCCTCGGACTACGCCTGGGGGGGCGCACATGACAGATTGGTGCATTCAGGGCAAATGGTCCCAAAAAGAAAAGCACCTTCACATCAATCAAAAAGAAATGCTAGAAGTAATAAATGCTATTATAGCTTTCAAATACCTTCTGCATCCAGGTTAACTATTGATAAGGACAGACAACACCACTGTAATGTGGTACATAAACAAACAGGGAGGAACCCATTCATACCCCCTATGCAGGCGGACCATGTCACTTTGGAACATGGCTCTGGAATTACAAATCGAACTTCAAGCACAGTACTTGCCAGGCAAGGAAAACACACTGGCAGACAACCTAAGCAGAAATATGACAGATCCACAAGAATGGAAGTTGCATCCTCAAGTTTTTACAGAGATAATTCAAGCATGGGGAAGGCCAGACATAGATCTCTTTGCCTCCCACAAAAATCACCAATTGACAAAATTCTGCTCAAGGACTTTTCATCCAAAGGACTGGAGAGTGGACAACAATGACAGTTTATGCCTTTCTACCTCTTCCTCTGCTGCCCAAAGTTCTATTAAAAACCAGAGCAGACAGACCAAAGATGATTCTCATTGCTCCAGACTGGCCAAGACAGCACTGGTACCCACTCCTGAGGAGCCTCACGCATTCCCCTCCATGGACCCTACCTCTAATGCCTCTTCTTCTGACTCAGCACAGCTTCAAAACTCTTCACAGTCAGCTGAAAACACTCAATCTGGCCGCATGGAAGATTCCTTAACATCACAACAGACACTACTCTCCAAGGAGGTGCAGGATGTAATTTTGGAGGCCAGAAGGCCATCTACTAGAAAAGCTTAATCCGTAAAATGGAAACGGTTTTGTGCCTGGAATGAGGAAAAGGGCCAGAATCCTGGAAAACTGAATTTACCTCAAATATTACAGTATCTAGCTGAGCTGCTAAGCAGTGGACTTTCATTCTCCTCCATCAAAATCCATGCCTCAGCCATTTCTGCAGAATACAACACTGATCCACCTTTATTCTCTCACCCCCTCTTAAGACAGTTCCTCAGAGGGGCTAAGAATATAAAACCCCCAAGGAAACAACCGATACCTGCTTGGGACCTCAATTCCATTCTAGGAAGGCTGAACTTGCCTCCTTTTGAGCCAGCTGCCTCAACAGATTTGCAATATTTGTCCTGGAAAACAGCTTTCCTTCTGGCTATCACCTCAGCTCGTAGTGTATTGGAACTACAAGCCCTCATGGCTGTGCAGCCTTTTATCATCTTCCATCAGGACAGAGTTTCCTTACGAACCAACCCATCCTTTATGCCAAAGGTGGTATCCAGGGTAGCTTTGAATCAGGCTATACACTTACCTACCTTTTACCCTAATCCTCAAAACAAAGGGGAGAGACTACTACATTCCTTGGACATCCACAGACAGCTGCGTTATTATTTGGACAGAACAAAGCCTTTCAGAAAATCAGAACAGCTCTTTGTGTCCTATGCTATAGGAGCTCAAGGGAAGCCAATTTCCAAATAGACAATTTCAAAATGGATAGCCCACTGCATACGCTTTTGTTACTCTTTTCATGGTAAAACTGTACCTGCAGGCTTCAGATCTCACTCCACAAGGGCCACAGCTACCTCTGTAGCTTTCCTCAGAGGAGTTCCTACCAAAGATATTTTGAAAGCAGCCACTTGGAGTTCTGTACATACCTTCTCCAAGCACTACCACCTACCATTATACTCCAAAACTAGAGCAGGCTTTGCCACTGCAGTCTTGCAGGGCATCCTGGCTCCTCCTAGTTCTACCTAGTGCCTACCACCCCTTTCTTAGCTTTGGGATTCTACCCATATGTTATGACTGCAGCTGTATGCACGATGAACATAGTACAGTTTTGTACCTACCATAAATGTAGCTGTTCGAGTGCTAATACAGCTGCAGTCCAGGTTTCCCTCCCTCCTTCCCCTCTTGGAACAGGCCTTTTGGCTAACACTTCCTCATACAACCTGATTGGGGTATTCATTTATGGTGTATTTGCTTGCAACTACTGTATTTTGATTATATGGCATTGCTTTATTACATAAATTTATGTATTGCCTTCCTTCTGGGGGCACCTGACATCTGGGGCAAGAAAAACTGAAGAAAATGGCATCGGCTGGTTCTTTTATACCCCTGTCGCACTGACATCAGGGAAGAAGCGACGACAACTGACGCCAGACCTAGACTTTGGAATTTGGCTGACCGAGGACCCGCCTGACGGCAGGAGAACCCATATGTTATGACTGCAGCTGTATTAGCACTCGAACATCTACATTTATGGTAGGTACAAAACTGTACTTTCCAGGCTCCCATCCCTCTTCTGGTGGGCCTGCCTTCCAGATTATGGAGAGAGCTTTAGCCTCAGCATGCTCCTAGCTGGTTCCATCATCGTCGGAGTGCCATATTTCAGCTTCCTCTGGTTCGCAGCTGTCACAATCTCCTAAGTCGGGACAGTGGGCAGAAGAGCTGCAAGACACCCCAGTTCAGAGTCCCCCCCTTCGGAGTCCTCCTCAAAACCTCCCACTGAGGAGCCACCCAGTAAGATGACATGCAAGAGGAAGCATCTAGATTCTCCAGAAGAATCTTTCATTGAAGACACAGATTACGATGAAGGAGAAGGGTCCCCAAGGTCAACCTCTGAAGATATCTCCTTTATAGACATCCTAGAAATACTAGAACAGAGGGGTGATTGGAAGCCCTTAAACCCATCCTCTGAGGAATCTGTGTTCTTGCAAGCTTTTCTTGCCCACACTTCTACTTCTTGGGTGACCCCTCCCACTGACGACCTAGCTAAGTTAATCATTCAGTGAGTGTGGAAGGCTCCTGACTCCATAGAGCCTATTCCCCAGACAAGATTATTTCAGCCCTAGAAGATCAGCACCATTGGTCTAAGAGTCAAGCAGTGGATGCCATGATGGTGGCAGTGGCCACCAAAAAGGAACTAGCCAACAAGAGTTCAACTATTCAACCTCCCAAACAAGAGTCTCAGACTATGGATAGGTTTGGGAAGTGGGTTTTTGCTTCAATGACCTTCGCTATTCAGTCCTTCAGTTTCTTGGAAGACTTTACTAGACACCAATGGGATCTGATAACTGAGCTTTCAGACACCCTTGCAGGAGCAGTCCCTGATGAGGTCTGAGATAAGGTTGCCTCTCAGCTTGCCACCCTGGAGTCAATCTCAAATTCGTCCATGTGACTTATTGCTCATACAGCCGAAGGAACAGCTAGAACAGCAGGTACAGGTGTTGCCATCAGGTGTCATGCCTGGATGCACTTGTGTGATTTCACAGAACCCTTTAAGTCTTCCTTCATCACAGCCGCTGTTGATGGTACTTCCTTGTTTGGCCCAAAAGTCAGAGACACACTAGTCAGGTGTGAAAAAGATGGAAAGACCCTTTCTGCTGTAGGCATTCATTTTTCCACTCCACAACGACCTTACTCCAGGAATCAGAGGAGTGGAAAAAGGTGGTTGAAGAAGACCCAAGGGCATTTTCAGGACACACTGGGGGTCTGTGTAACCAGGGCTCCAGAGATTCCTTTCGTGGACAACCCTATCAGCACTCTTGAACAGAGGCCCGATTGCTTACCTCTGGAAGCAGTTGGGGGAAGATTCTCTCTACGCTATTCAGTCTGGCTTTCAATAACTTTGGACACTTGGGTGCAGAAAATAATTACCAGGGGTTTCTACATTTCCTTCAATCTTTTCCCAAAATCCCAAAAGTGAAACCCCAGTGTTCCACCCAGTCAGAGGGATCTAGCAGTAGAAGAGATCCAAAAGCTGCTCCAAAAAAGAGTAATCTATGTAGTCCCACCAGAACAAATAGGATCCTGATTCTACTCAATATTATTTTTAGTGACAAAAAAGAAAGGGGACTGGGGACCAGTCTTGCAACAAAGCCTATTAAACAAATGTGTACAACAGACAAGCATTAACTGAAAAAACAGAGCCACAACTTCCAGCTAGATAGTATTACATGCAACACAAATAAATCAATTTAAATGCTGTATTATTTGAAAAAAGTGCAGATAAAGATTTACTTAAATTCAGTTATACATCCACTTGATTGCAAGTAGGTCTTAGTTGGCCAAAGCACAGAGTTTAAGCAGAAAATAATCCAAAATGGGCCACATATATATAAGGCAGAAACCGAATAACAATTAAGTGAACTACCCCCACTTATCACTGGCTATGCAGGAATTCTAACAAGCATTAACTGATAAAACAGAGCCACAACTTCCAGCTAGATAGTATTCAATCCAACACAAATAAATCAATGTAAATGCCGTATTATTTGAAAAAAGTACAGATAAAGATTTACTTAAATTCACTTATATGTCCAGTTGATTGCATGTAGGTCTTAGCTGGCCAAAGCTCAGAGTTTAAGCAGAAAATAATCCAAAATGTACCACTTATATCAGGCAGAAACCAAATAACAATGAAGTGAACTACCCCCACTTATCACTGGCTATGCAGGAATTCTAACAAGTATTAACTGAAAAAACAAAGCCACAACTTCCAGCTATATAGTATTCAATGCAACACAAATAATCATTTTAAATGCTGTATTATTTGAAAAAAGTGTAGATAAAGATTTACTTAAATTCACTTATACATCCAGTTGATTGCATGTAGGCCTTGGCTGGCCAAAGCTCAGAGTTTAAGAGAAAAGAATCCAAAATGTAAAACTTATATAAGGCAGAAACCGAATAATAATGAAGTGAACTACCCCCACTTATCACTGGCTATGCAGGAATTCTAACAAGCATTAAATGAAAAAACAGAGCTACAACGTCCAGCTGGATAGTATTCAATGCAACACAAATAAATCAATTTAAATGCTGTATTATTTGAAAAAAGTGCATATAAATATTTACTTAAATTTACTTATATATGCAGTTGATTGCATGTAGGTCTCAGCTGGCCAAAGCTCAAAGTTTAAGCAGAAAATATTCCAAAATGTACCACTTATATAAGGCAGAAACCGAATAACAATAAAGTGAACTACCACCACTTATCAATGGCTATGCAGGAATTCTAACAAGCATTAACTGAAAAAAACAGATCCACATCTTCCAGCTAGATAGTATTCAGTGCAACACAAATAAATCAACTTAAATGCTGTATTATTTGAGTAAGGTGCAGATAAAGATTTACTTAAATTCACTTATACATCCAGTTGATTGCATGTAGGTCTTACCTGGCCAAAGCTCAGAGTTTAAGCAGAAAATAATTCAAAATCTACCACTTATATAAGGCAGAAACCGAATAACAATGAAGTGAACTACCCCCACTTATCACTGGCTATGCAGGAATTCTAACAAGCATTACCTGGAAAAGCAGAGCCACAACTTCCAACTAGATAGTAGTCAATGCAAAACAAATAAATCAATTTAAATGTTGTATGATTTGAAAAAAGTGCAGATAAAGATTTATGTAAATTCACTTATACGTCCAGTTGATTGCATGTAGGTCTTAGTTGGCCAAAGCTCAGAGTTTAAGCAGAAAATAATCCAAAATGTACCACTTATATAAGGCAGAAACTGGATAACAATGAAGTAAACTACCCCCACTTATCACTGGCTATGCAGGAATTCTAACAAGCATTAACTGAAAAAAACAGAGCCACATCTTCCAGATAGATAGTATTCAATGCAACACAAATAAATCAATTTAAATGCTGTATTATTTGAAAAAAGTGCAGATAAATATTTACTTAAATTCACTTATACGTCTGTCCAGTTGATTGCATGCAGGTCTTAGCTGGCCAAAGCTCAGAGTTTAAGCAGAAAAATATCCAAAATGTACCACTTCTATAAGGCAGAAACCAAATAACAATGAAGTTAACTACCCCTTCTTATCACTGGATATGCAGGAATTCTAACAAGCATTAGCTGAAAAAACAGAGCCACAACGTCCAGCTAGATAGTATTCAAGGCAACACAAATAAGTCAATTTAAATGCTCTATAATTTGAAAAAAGTGCAGTTAAAGATTTACTTAAATTCACTTATACATCCAGTTGATTGCATGTAGATCTTACCTGGCCAAAGCTCAGAGTTTAAGCAGAAAATAATTCAAAATGTACCACTTATATAAGGCAGAAACCGAATAATAATGAAGTGAACTAGCCCCACTTATCACTGGCTATGCAGGAATTCTAACAAGCATTAACTGAAAAAGCAGAGCCACAACTTATAACTAGATAGTATTCAATGCATCACAAATAAATCAACTTAAATGCTGTATTATTTGAAAAAAGTGCAGATAAAGATTTACTTAAATTCACTTATACGTCCAGTTGATTGCATGTAGGTCTTAGTTGGCCAAAGCTCAGAGTTTAAGCAGAAAATAATCCAAAATGTACCACTTATATAAGGCAGAAACCGAATAACAATGAAGTGAACTACCCCCACTTATCACTGGCTATGCAGGAATTCTAACAAGCATTAACTGAAAAAAACAGAGCTACATCTTCCAGCTAGATAGTATTCAATGCAACACAAATAAATCAATTTAAATGCTGTATTATTTGAAAAAAGTGCAGATAAATATTTACTTAAATTCACTTATACGTCTGTCCAGTTGATTGCATGCAGGTCTTAGCTGGCCAAAGCTCAGAGTTTAAGCAGAAAAATATCCAAAATGTACCACTTCTATAAGGCAGAGACCGAATAATAATGAAGTTAACTACCCCTTCTTATCACTGGCTATGCAGGAATTCTAACAAGCATTAACTGAAAAAGAGAGCCACAACTTCCAGCTAGATAGTATTCAAGGCAACACAAATAAATAAATTTAAATGCTCTATAATTTGAAAAAAGTGCAGATAAAGATTTACTTAAATTCACTTATACGTCCAGTTGATTGCATGTAGGTCTTACCTGGCCAAAGCTCAGAGTTTAAGCAGAAAATAATTCAAAATGTACCACTTATATAAGGCAGAAACTGAATAACAATGAAGTGAACTACCCCCACTTATCACTGGCTATGCAGGAGTTCTAACAAGCTTTAACTGAAAAAACAGAGCCACAGCTTCCAGCTAGATAGCCAAAGATCAGAGTTAATAGGTTCATAGGTTCATAGATTAGTACTAAGCTAAATGCCCTTGTGATCCATTTTAAGCCTAGCCAATTATCCCTTGTGAGACTCAAACACTGCACTTTGTTTTTTTAAGGCAAACACCTTAACTATTAGGCCACCCTCCCAACCCATTTAAGCAGAAAATAATCCAAAATGTACCACTTATATAAGGCAGAAACCAAATAACAATGGAGTGAACTATCCCCACTTATCACTGGCTATGCAGGAATTCTAACAAGCATTACATAAAAAAACAAAGCCACAACTTCCAGCTAGATAGTGTTCAATGCAACACAAATAAATAAATTTAATTGCTGTATTATTTGAAAAAAGTGCAGATAAAGATTTACTTAAATTCACTTATGCGTCTAGTTGATTGCATGTAGGTCTTAGCTGGCCAAAGCTCAGAGTTTAAGCAGAAAATAATCCAAAACTTACCACTTGTATAAGGCAGAAACTGAATAACAATAAAGTGAACTATCCCCACTTATCACTGGCTATGCAGGAATTCTAACAAGCATTAACTGAAAAAACAGAGCCACAACTTCCAGGTAGATAGTATTCAATGCAACACAAATAAATCAATTTAAATGCTGTATTATTTGAAAAAAGTGCAGATAAAGATTTACTTAAATTTACTTTTATGTCCAGTTGATCGCATGTAGGTCTTAGCTGTCCAAAGCTCAGAGTTTAAGCAGAAAATAATCCAAAATGTACTACTTATATAAAGCAGAAACTGAATAACAATGAAGTAAACTACGCTCACTTATCACTGGCTATGCAGGAATTCTAACAAGCATTAAATGAAAAAAACAGAGCCACAACTTCCAGCTAGGTAGTATTCAATACAACACAAATAAATCAATTTAAATGCTGTATTATTTGAAAAAAGTGCAGATAAAGATTTACTTAAATTCAATTATACGTCCAGTTGATTGCATGTAGGTCTTAGCTGGCCAAAGCTCAAAGTTTAAGCAGAAAATAATGCAAAATGTACCAATTATATAAGGCAGAAACCAAATAACAATGAAGTGAACTACCCCCACTTATCACTGGCTATGCAGGAATTCTAACAAGCATTAACTGAAATACAGAGCCACAACTTGCAGCTAGATAGTATTTAATTCAACACAAATAAATCAATTTAAATGCTGTATTATTTGAAAAAAGTGCATGTAAACATTTAATTAAATTCACTTATACGTCCAGTTGATTGCATGTAGGTCTTAGCTGGCCAAAGCTCAGAGTTTAAGCAGGAAATAATCTAAAATGTACCACTTATTTAAGGCAGAAACCAAATAACAATGAAGGGAACTACCCCCACTTATCACTGGCTATGCAGGAGTTTAGCAAGCATTAACTGAAAAAAACAGAGCTCCAACTTCCAGCTAGGTAGTATTCAATGGAGCACAAATAAATAATTTAAATGCTGTATTATTTGAAAAAAGTGAAGATAAATATTTACTTAAATTCACTTATACGTGCAGTTGATTGTATGTAGGTTTTAGCTGGCCAAAGCTCAGAGTTTAAGCAGAAAATAATCCAAAATGTACCACTTATATAAGGCAGGAACCGAATAACAATGAAGTGAACAACCCCCATTTATCACTGGCTATGCAGGAATTCTAACAAGCATTAACTGAAAATACAGAGCCACAACTTCCAGCTAGATAGTATTCAATGCAACACAAATAAATCAATTTAAATGCTGTATTATTTGAAAAAAGTGCAGATGAAGATTTACTTAAATTCACTTATACGTCCAGTTGACTGCGTGTAGGTCTTAGCTGGGCAAAGCTCAGAGTTTAAGCCTTTGGAGAAGCAATGCTCTTTATAGAATTATATGGTCTTTACAGAAATTTGTTCCACTGCAAGGTTGGATATTACATGTGAGTGAACATGTTTATGTTTGAGGAATTGTTACTTAAGATGTGATGAATTATATCTAGCATCTTAGTATTGTGTTGCAGTTAAGCAGGAATTATATATTTAGAAAACTTCATAGTAATGTTTTCTTGGTTTAAGTAGTGTAGGGTAGATTAATTTCTGCAGGTTAGCAGTTTTACTGCACTTTGTGTGAGTAGTTATTTCAGTATGTCTGTTGATATTTCCGCAGTTATTCTGTGTTTTTTGTTTATTTCTTTTGTTGGCATCATTACAGTGGGTTAAATATTTTGGACATATTGGATTTGCACAGGCTTTATGGTCATGTGACAGTCATTTTATGTAACTTTTTGGTGAACATTTGTATATTTGTGTATGTATCTAAAATTCTGTGAGTATGTAAACATATATAAGGGCATTGTGGTAATTTTACTATATATATATATATATATATATATAAACATATGTATATTTACACACACATGCTTGTGTACATAACTGTGTGAGTCCATAGGGATCTGTTTTTTGTGTTTGTGGTTTAGTATTAGTCCTGTACAGTTTGAGGCAGGAATGTTAGTGTCTATTTGTAACTTCCTGATAATAATCGTAGTATCTGCAGTTCACAGTGGGACACGTAGAGGCATACTCCAAAATAACAGATATAGTCGGCTTCGCTTAAACCGGTTTACAACTCTTTCAAGTAAGGTTTCCATTACAGATATACATGGACTTTTTTGGGCATTTGTAGAAAGGAGTATAGTCGCATTCTTGGCGATATTGAAGTGTATTAACCCACCTGATGCGCAGTAGCAAACCACGCCCAAACCCCGCCCGTGACAGCAATGTAAGTTCACCGCCCACCTTTTGATTGAAAGCTGCCAAGTCATTTCTGCACGAATTAACTTGTAGGTTAATACACTTCATTATCTAGTATAACGGCATACTATAACTAACTTAAAATGTTTTAATCTGGGGTTTTTTTTCATACTTTTACAAGTAGTGTATGATCTGAAATATTAAACGCAACATTAAACACATTATCTGTATGAAAAAATATGACAGCTGGATGGTGCTTTTCCTTTGTTTTTTAAGGTAACATTTGCAGTCAGATGTTACGGGTTTCATTTCGGAAAGTGATGTGTTTGTGTGTTGTCAGTATATCCAACATCATGTTTTTTTTCCATTTTGGAATTACAGTGCTAATTAAGAACTGACGAACTGTATAACTCAAATGAGTTGCATTGGTTTGTCCAATTTCATTGGAGCATTAACAAGTTTCTTTCGTGGCGTGGGTAGCCAAAATGGGTTGTGGATAGATGAATTAACAAGTTTCTTATTTGATTTGTGCAGTTTTCTTATGTACTAAAACCACTGAGACTACATTTGTTTTTAAGAAAATATGACACCTGTTGCAAAAGTTTGTAGCACTTTGGCTCTCTCCCCGTTCAAAAAGCAAAACGTTCATGTTTACTTAATTGCTATACATATGAAGCTACTGCAAATGTTTTTTTTTATAAAGAATCATCTCTTTTATAAAATTAGATTTTTTTTGTTCCACCTTGTTTATGTACAGTTATGATACTCAAACTCTCCTTGTTAGAGCACATAACATTAAAATCTTCTGATAGGCATGTGCATTGTGGGCTCAGGTTAGATAAACAGGTGTGAAAGCTTAAATGTTTTGACAGACACAGTCGCACTGTACATATTCGCAGAATGTCCTTTTTGCCTTGTATGTTTGTTTTGTTGCTAATTTAACAAAATCTTTTTTTTTGATAGTCATTGAGGACTGGAGTTATTGAATAAGACCTTTCATTGAGTTTCAGATGTTATGTTCCTCTGGAAATACATGCTAATTCAAAACCTGCTGTTCTGTCAACTTTCTAAGTTTGTAACAATAATGTGTAAAGTCTGGAGGTATTTGAATTCTCCATTATTTTTGGCTTTGTTCAGAGTTACAGTGTGCATTCTGTGTCAATCATAGCAAATTACCATTCTTAATCGCCGCCCTCCGGCATGTCAATCGCGGCGGCCACGCCCATTCCTGTGCAAACTAACCGCTGGGTTAATACACTTCAGTATCGCTGCATTCTTGACACAGCACTCACCTTCCAACCTACGTACCATAAAATGTACAGAAAAAGGGTGGCTTCTATCTTTTGTTTTGCCTTTTATTCCCAGATGTCTATCCAACATGCTACATATTCCAGTGTGGTTTTTGAGTAATGATTTTGGCTATATCTCAAAGAAGTATCACCCCATAGATTTTACACATGTTGGGGCCTGGTATTATTACTGATGGGTGCTACTATAAAAGAGGTAAATAGCAGGTCATCAGATATTTATAAATTGTGCCACTGTTTTGCGCTTCTTCTCCAGACTGTTTTATCATCAGCTCCTGATGATGCCTCTCCTCAGCCTCCAAGTTCCTGAAGTTGATATTTATATCCCCAAGTACTTTGTAAGCAGTCATATTTTCTTGTTCATTTGTTTACTTCCTTCAAAAGATTGTCCTCCATTACAAGGCCTGTATTTATATCACATTTGTTTTGTAATTGAGGTGATTTCAAAGAGACATTTACAAGCAGCATAACATATTTAGGAGGATGTTCTTTGTTTATAGATGTATACTAGGCTAGTGACCACTATGGCCCTTATAAGCTTAGCTGTGCAACCCAAATGTGAACCACAAATTTAATTTGGATGGAGGATGATTTACTGACTGCCTCTGTCCATCAGAGACACTGGAACCAGACCAAGAGTGAATTTCTGATTACCCATCTATTGGTCCAAGTTACTGTTAAATAGGGATAGGGAGGTACACATGGATGGTGAGGCTGTTCCAGAGACTGGGAATTTTCTGAGAAACATATCTGTCTCTCCAACATGCCTTATGTAACTCAGAAGGAAATTTTAGGTCTTTTAATTTAGTAGTTCTGATGTTTGTTTTGTGGATGTGCAAAAGGTTCATCAAAACAGGGTCCAGGGATGCCTTGTATGCCAGGCAAAGATCGCCTCTCAGAAGTCAGTATGATATAGAGAAACAGACAGGAGTTTGAGGTGAGCAGCATTGGATATTATGTTTACTCCTTGTGGTCTTTTTGTAAGTAACCTTTGTGGGTGTTTCAGTTGTTGCATGTGTCTGGTCAGGTGCATGCTGAAGGGGGCATTATAATTTATAATGGGTCTGATAAGGGCCGACTACAGTGGTATGCTGTTGGTCTAAGGCTATGTTACTATTTACATGAGTTTCAAAATCTATGACTAGTGAATCAACTTTTAAGGGTATTTTATTGATGGCGTACCCAAGGTGGCAGACTTCCCAAAAGGTACTACATGCATTTCTTGGTAATGAGTTTTAAGGCATGGCATTGGCACCAAGCATTTGTCTGTATTAGACCTTCCTGAAAGATGTTCACATCTTGGGGGGGGGGGGATTATTCAATGACTGCTCCCAGTTTGCAATCATCTGTGAACTTAGAAGGAGCCCTTTGATTTTGAAGTCCGAGAAGTAGATGCCAAAGAGGGCTTGGCTTAGCACAAAGCCCTACAGGACTCCACTGGTGACCAGTCTCTTTGTGGAGGTGGCCTCACCTTTTCTAACCTCATGGGTCCTATCAGTGAGCCAGCTAGATATCCAGCATGTTATAAAAGTGTTTATACCTAGTTCTGTAAGTTTGTTGACAATGCCGAAGTGGGGTATTGTATCAAATGCTTTAGCCAGATCTAGGTAGGCATTATGCACCATTTTCCTCTCATTCATTATCTTAATGACCTTTTCAAAGAAGTCCACCAGATTCAGTAAACATGACCTTCCCTTGACAGACAAACTGTGATGGATACAGTGTCTGGAGGTCTCGTATGTCCTTGTTGACAGTTTCCACGATAATTCTTTCCATGGCTTTGCAAATAAGACTAGTCAGACTAATAGGTGTATAGTTTCCAGGATCTGTTGAAGGTACTTCCTTATGAAGGGGGGTGACTGTCACAGTCCTTTATTTATGTGACACAAAGCCTGTTTTATGACTGTAGTTAAATAACAATGTCATGGTTCCTGATAACTCAATTTTTTAACTATTAAGAAGGCATACTGGGAAGTTATCACTGGCAACTGAGGCCATATTCCTGGTTTCAATGAGAGCAGCTAGTACATGCTCCCTAGTTACATTTGTAGGCATTATGTTTGAGGGTCATTTTGGGGGAAGGTTGGGGGTGCAAGGGGATAAAGTTGGAGTTGAATTAGTCTGCTAACAGGTTCGCTTTATTGCCAGGCTCAGTGAATGTAGCACCATTAACCACCAGTTCAGCACATTGCTGTGTGGTGCCCTTTAGGTTTCTGATATAGCTGTCAAAAACCTTACAGTTATCTTTCACCTCGGAGGCTGTCTTAACCTCAAAGTTGACTTTGCTTGACCTAATTAGTCATCTTAGTTAACTGTTAGCACTTTAATGAGAGAGTTTTTATCTTAATGGGAATTACCCTTACTGATTTTTGCCATAATTCCTTTTGTTGTATGTTCTGTTTAATTTGGGATGCCACCAGGGCAATTTGTTTCTGGGTCTAGTCTTGGGCTTACTTAGTACAGTTGCCTCTATGCAGCCATTGACATGGTTGTACAGTTTCTGAGAGCAGTTCAGCATAGGGTGGTGTGTTCTCAAGGTTTGGAGGGACACTGGATTTTGACAAACCATGAGTTAATAAAAGGTAATTTGCCTTGGAATAGTTTCCAACTTATTGGTTTTAATGGGATTACAGAGTTGGTTTTGATTTTGAAGGTGACAGCTTTATTGTCAGACTTTACCAGGGCAGACAAGACATTGGGGGGGTGCAGCATTATTCCATATTTGTGAGCATGAGGTCCAGTATGTTGGAGCCTCTGATGAGTGTATTCACTATTTGGTTAAGGTTGTTTGTATATACAAAGTCCAAGAATCTCTGTGCTTGTAACTTTGAAGTGTGTAAGATTCCCCATCTATAGAGGGGTAATTAAAGTTTCTCTTGAGTAGGGTGTTAGGTTGGATGGTAAGTGTCTCCAATAGGTCGAAGTATGCATTGTGAGCTTTGTGAGACATAGCGGATGACCTATAGCTGGCTAGGATATTATGCAGGGTTTTGTCTATAGGGATCTGCACATGGAGAAAATTCAGCACATCATTCTGTCTGACCACCCTAGGGGTATGCTTCTTATTGATGTATATTGAGATATCTCCACCTTCAGGCCTTGTCTGTGCAGCTACTTGTCTAAGAGTGTGTAAGCCACTGAATGTTTGCACTGACAGGGTACTCTCTGCCTCTTTAATGTCACCATAGTGAGTTATTGTATCAAATGCCTTGGCCAGGTGAAGGTAGGCAGTATACACTGTTTTGCCCATATTAAATTGCCTTGGTGACCTTCTTGAGAAGTCCACCAGGTTGAGTAGGCATAATCTTCCCTAGACAAAACCAAACTGTGTTGGATCCAGTGTTTGAAGGCTTCCTATATCATGATTTTTCATTTCCAAGATCATTTTTTCCTGGCTTTGCATATGAGACTAGTCAAGCACCACAGAGCAGTGAAAAAATGGAGCTGAATTTGTCAGCCAGTACATTTGCTGTATCCTTTTGGCTCTCTGTAGGTGACTCCATTTGCAATTTGTTTAGTGCATTTTTATATACTGCCTTAGAGATTGCAGATATAGCTAAAGAAAGTCTTATGGTTTCCTTGGCTTGTGAGGCTGTTATATCTCACAAGCTCTAAGTGTAAGATATTTGGACAAAAACAAATATAATGGGAGGATAAAGACCAAAAATCAGGGACAAATGTTAAATATTGCTTTTATAAACTTATAAGGTGCTAGAACAGCAGGTTTTGCAATTGGCATGCATTTTCTGAAGGATTTGAAGTCTGAAATTCAAGTGTGTGTTATTATTATTTAGTGACTTTAGTCTTTGATTTGCTGGGAATCCACAAATTATATGAGGATCAGACCTTGAGACAAAAATGTAGGCATTCTGAGAAAATCTGGACAGTTGAGAACTGTGCTAATTTTATGTCAAAATTTGCTTTGGTAGACTTGATTTTCCCTCTCAGTTGATTGTTTAGATTAATGAAAGCATTTCTGTCCTGCTGGGACTTGCATTTTCCTAACTTTTGTCATGATCTTCTTCCTTTTGTTATGCAACCAATTTGTTAGGATTCCAGCATGGTGGCTTGTTTTTTGAGTATGTTCTGAGCTGATTCTTTGTAGGTACAGCTGTCTGTCTACATTTATTTCACATTATTGTACAGAGTTTTTCTGAACAATTCCACATAGGCAGCTCTATTATCAGGACTTGGGGGTGGGGGGGCTTGGAATTTTTCCAGGTTATCCATTAATAATAGGGGGTTTGCCTTAGAAAAAATTCTAACTGCTGTGGGGTTAGCTGACGGCATGGTTTTATTTTTATTTTGAAGGAAGCAGCTGTATGGTCTGACCTTATCCAAGAGGACGTTACACTTTGGGAGTGGGGTGCAGTATTCTTGTATGTTTATGTGGAGCAAGTCCAGTATGTTTGCACCCTTAGAAGGTGTGTGTACTATCTGATCCAGGGTGGTCATGTTTATAAAGGTGAGGAATCCTGAGCCTGCACATTTGGGGTCATGTATGATTTACAGTTAATGGTAGGGTAGTTAAAGTTACCCATGAATATGGTATTGGGTTGAATGGTGGGTGTTGCTATTACATGTAAGTATGAGTTATGGATTTCCTTCATCTTACAGGGGCTCCACTAACTTGCAAGGGTAAGGGATGTGACTTTGCCTATACTAATTTGGACACAGGGAAGCTCAAGTGCATCATTTTGTTTGACAAGCCTTAAGGTAAGCTTGTTTTATGTAGGTAAAGCCACCTCCACCTTTAGTCCCTGCCTGCACATTAGCTGATCTAATTGTGGGGAAGGCATTATAGACCTGCACTGGAAGGGTGCCATTTGCATCTGCTTTAAAACCATGTCTCAGTAACAGCACATATATCTGTATTCTCTGGGGTGAAGAGAGCTTGGAATATGTGGAGTTTCTTGTTAAGACTCCTGGCATTGAGCAATAACACCTTTAGATTGCCTTTGGTTGGTTTTGCTATGTTGGAAGTTTTGTCAGTTTGGCATTCCCTAAAAAAGGCACTATGGGGAGGACAGTGTCTTAGACAATATTCAAAAACCTAGAAGGGACAGGTGCTGATAATCACTGGCAAAGCAATGTGGTCTATCAACCATGTCCTCCCATGCTGATAAATATTGCACCCCCTTAGAATGACACCGGAAGCTAAGTCAATTGTTTAATCCTAACCAGTCGAAAACCGAAATATTTGTGGTTTTCATGTGTGAAATTTATATGCAGAACTCCATGGATAAGCTATTATGCCTACATAACTGTGAATGTACAACTGTAGTCTGAGTATGTCTGATAATAATGCAAGGAATTATAATTTTGTAAGTCTCTTCTTTATAGTCGTACTGTCTCACAGCCATTTCCCAGATGCTCCTGGCTTCACCCTCTCATTACTTGTGCACTACTGGAGGGTGGGTGAAGGCAGACATTTAGAAGTGCATAGAGATATAACCAGTGAAGCACTTCCGTACTGGCTTCCCTTAACTCAGGGACCAATGTACTTCATTCTGATAAAGTCTTTATGAAGGTGAAAGCACTCAATAAACTATCTTTTTCAACTTGTCCATGTTTTTTATTGAGTTGAGGGGAGCCATTTCCAAAGTGTTTCACTGGTTATAGTTGTTTCTACACACTTCAGCTTCCTATGTTGTGTTTTTTTGTGGTAAGTACACAGAGGTAATGTGTTTTGAGATGAGAATCCAAGCAGTTACATTGTGTCCTCCTAGTTAGTAGGAGAGCGACACATGTGAAATGTAAAATATTAAGTTAATAGTTAAGTACTAGGATAGCTGCCCATGTGGGCCATTTTATTCTAGCTAGTTTCACTTTTTGCATTAGAAAGAACCTATCCCATTTGGTTAGAGATTGGTCTTACCTGTCCCGTGGTTGATAATTATACATTACTTGTAATGATAATAACTGGGATCAGACTATAGATAATTTGAGGAGACTCATGTATAGAATAAAGTATTTAGGAGCTACATCTGTCCATTATTAGTTCAGGAGGTAATCCTGGGGCATATTTTCTGTTTCCCATCCATAGACCTAAGATGCACTTGGAAATGGAAAGGGATGATATTTGTTTTATATGGATTGGGAGTCTGTTCCATAACAGTAGTATCCTCTGCGAAATATGAAGGCTAGATCCTTAGACTGAGTATTTCTGAGGCCATATGACTTACTGATGTGCAGTAAGCCCATCAGTAATTGGTCAGAAGCTATCTTCTATGCCAGGCACAGGTCACATCTTAGTAGTCCATAGGATGCCATGTATAGTGACAGGGCTTCAGTCGGTCCATGTAGGACATGGTGTTTAGGCCTTGTATCTTTTTAGTAAGGTATCTTTGTGGGTTTTCCCGTTGTTGCATGTGTCTAAACAGATGCATGCCAACAGGGGCATTATATGCAGTGACTGCCCCAATGAGTGCTGAGTAAAGGGGGTCAATGACATTCTTAGTTCTAGATCTGTTTATAGTCTGTGCAATATAAAAATACTTGTTTACAATAGTAGACATATATTAGTCAAAAGTTAGGTCACTGTCTACATAGGTTCCCATATCCTGAACTACTGGGTCAAGTATTAGGGGGCTTATTGTCAATGTGGTAGTTGCCTTGGGTAGATGACTTCCCAAAAGATACTTTATGCATTTTTTGGCATTAAGTTTCAAGCCATGATTTTGATACCAACAAACCTTTCTGCAGTATTTATTTTATTTTATTTATTTATTTAACATTTGTTTACTGGGATAATCCGACTGGGTTGATAGCTGACTTCAGCAGAGGCCCGGGGAGAAAAGCTCCACAAAAAGTGCAAACAGTAAAGTACAAAAAAGACAATACATTGAGAGACAGATAAAACAGTACATCAGCACACATTTGTTATATGTAGCAAACTATTACAATCTAAGGAGAAGGCAAGAATTATTTAAATTGTGCAAAAAGTATCTACATGTAGTAAACTATTACAATCTAGTAAAGGCAAAAAAATACATAATTATTTTACAGTCTAAATGTTCAACTGATAAAATACAAACAGATATAAACTGATGCCAATATGACTGCTCATAACAGTAGGTAAAAGGTGAGTGTCATATAGGGAGAAAGAGTGATTTATGGGTATACAGTGTGGGTGTACTCTAGCCTGGGGCAGTGCAAGAGCCCTGCCAGTTGCTGTTTAGGTGGGTCCGAAGAAGTTGTGTGAACATAGTGGGGTTGATAGTGTTAAGGATGTTTTGAGGGATGATGTTCCAGACTTTGGAAGTATAGTTAGAATAAAGGGCATCTCCAAATCTGTTATAAGATTTAGAGACTGAAAGAAGGGATTTATCTGTGGATCTTAGTGTTCTGAGGTTAAAGAGTATGGCTGGATGAGGTTTTGAAGTGCAGGACAGTTTTCTGATTTGGTAATGATATTATTGGCAGTGAATATTTAATGGAAATTAAGGAAATTGGGTAGTTCAAGCCAGTTGAGCTGGAGGAGTGCTGCACAGTGGTGGGACCTGTGTGGAGAATTTGTGGCATACTTGGCTATTTTATCATAACATGCCTCCAGCCTAGCTAAATCAGATTTTCTCAGGTTAGTAAAGATTGATGAGGCATATAACAGGGTGGAAAGAAGATGGGTTCTAGTGATAGCCTGCCTGGTGGGATTGGTAAGGAATTGTTTGTTCCTGTAGAGAGTGCCAAGCTTGAGATGGGTTTTCTTGAAAACTTCTGAGATATGTTTGTCAAATTTACAGTTACTGTCAATAGTGATACCTAAAATTTTTGTATGAGATGTGGATTCTATTTTGATGTTATTAGCTAAGAAGATAGCAAAGGGTGCTGTTGGGTTTTTGTTAGAGAAAAGAATGAGTTAAGTTTTCTTGGGATTTAATATAAGTTGTTGGCTGCAGAGGTAGGATTCGGTTTATGTGAAGGATTTTTGTGTTTTTTCTTGTAGCTGGGACAGTGAGGGAGAAGCACGTATTAGAGTTGAATCATCTGCATATTGGATAGTAATTGCCAGGTTGGTGGCAGCATGCAGATTGTTGGTAAAGACTGTAAAGACCAGTGGGCCTAAGACTGAACCTTGAGGGACCCCTACTAATACTGTCAGGTGGGGGGATAAGTCATTTTTCATTTGACAGGTTGGTGGCGCTGTGTGAGGTAGCTTTGAAACCAAGATAGTGCGGAGTGGGATAGGTTAAGTGAGGCAAGTTCATTTAACAGTTTTTGGTGTGACACCATGTCAAATGCCTTGGACATGTCTAAAAAGATAGTTGCTAGTTGTTGGCTATTGTTTTTTAGGTGATTAATAGTGTCCTTGAAACTAAGGAGGGCAGTAGTTGTACTATGGTTAGGCCTGAAACCATGCTGGGAGTTAATTAGGAGTTTGTGATTAGTTAAGTAGCCCATAAGCTGGTTGTGGATGCATTTTTCTAGGATTTTTGACAGGGAGATAGAATATATATTGGTTTATAGTTTGTGAATTCGGTTGATATACCACCCTTGTGTGGAGGAATGATGTATGAGGTTTTCCAAAGTTTGGAAACATAGTGTTCTTTGATTGATCTATTAATTAATATAGAAATAGGATAGGCTATGGAATTAGCAGCTAACTTGTTGTATGAGTTTGGTAGCTGGTCAATAGCAAGGGTTGTGGTTTTTAATTTACTTCAGTAGTTTTCTTATGGTGGATGTTTGCATGGGTGCCAGGGAAAAGGCAGTGGAATTGCTAGGGGGTGGGGATGGGATGGTTAGAAGGGTGTGGGTTGAGTGCTTTAGGAGGGATAGGATGGAGTTAGTAAAGAAAGAGTTAGACTGGGTGGCCAAAGAATCTGTAGTATTGGAAGTGGTAGGAGGAGGAGTTGAGGACTGTCTTGACTGAAAAAGTTTGTTTATACTACTCCAGAATTTTTGAGGATTGTTATGATGGATGTTTTGAATTTGAGTAGAGTAGGTCCTTTTATCCTTTTTTATTTGGGTTTTGGCTTTGTTTCTTAGGTGATGATAGGTCTCAAGAGAATTTTGGGTTTTGTTGATGTGATATAGGGTTCAGGACTTGTCTCTATCTTTGAGTAGTTGTTTGGTTTCATTAGACAGCCATAGAGTATAGTTAGGCTTGACCCGGATTTTTCTAAATGGGGGTCGAGTATTTAGAATTTCAAGGAACTTTGTATTGAAACATTGTACAGCAGCATCAAGGTTTAGTTGAAATAATGGGGACCAGTCGCAGTGTTGTAATAGAGAGTTAAAGGTGGCTGTAGAAAAGTGCTTATTTCTTCTAATTTCTCTGTATATTCTAGATTTGGGGATGTTGACTCTGTGCCTTACTAGGAAGGTGGGTAGGTGGTCACTTAAGCTGTCAGGAAGTAAGCCTGAGTGCCAGACTAGAGAAGGTTTATTAGTTAGGATCCAGTCAAGAATTGTTTTTTTGGCCCTATGTTTGTCTACTCTAGTCGGTGAGTTTATAATCTGTGTGTATTCATATAGGTTGATGGATTTAGAGGGGGGTGGCATAGGAGCAGGTGTGCCAGTCAGTTTTAAAATCACCCATGATAGTCCCCTAGCAAAAATAGATGGATGACCATGAGAATAGTTCTTCAATGGTGGAGAGGTTATTACCAGGGGGATATAGACTTATATTATTATGTGTTTATTTGGATTTAATTATATAGCCCAGTAATTTGGGGATTCAGTGACTGTTCGTAGCTGTTAAGGGGAGATCTGTGCCTGGCATACTAGAAATCATCCATGAACCTATAAACATATTTGCATAAAAAGATCCACTTTGGCCAGTTAAGAGAGGTGGCAACCCTGCAGTATAGTTCTGCAAAAGCAGCATATGAAGTCAGGTGACAGCACACTTACAGTAAGTTTTGTATTTATCTTCTGTTGATTTGCCATGGGGGGGGGGCAAGGCATGAGACAGGACAAGGTATTAAACTAGGTAAGATACTAGTTCTGTCATTGCTCTGACATTGCTACCATGTGAGTATTTTGGAATAGCAACCATAGTTTGAGTGGCATAATTTAGGACTAATGGTTGTCAGACTGGGAATCAGTCACACATCAGATATTACTAACTGTTCAAATGAAGACAAAAAGCTTACTCAGCATCATTTCCGTTATTTGTTTACAAATAACCACAGTGGGACTAGACTCAAATGTAAACAGCTGTAATATCAAAACAGAGAGAAAAATGCTGACGAGCATATTGTACATACAATGCAGTAACTCACAATGGTGCAACATGTATACTAGGAATTGCAGTTGACTAGTAGACAGAAGTCAGCACAAAATAAAATATGAAAGGAGTACGGGCACCTACTTATGTTTAAACTCTGCATCACTGCTGCTTGTACAGAATTAGAAGCAGACCATAAAATCAGGGCACTCAGCTAATATTTAGAAATCAAAACTTTACATCAGAAAATGAAAGGAATTGAAGACTGTCTACTAATGTTTGAACCTTGTATCACAAATGCATTTTTTAGGAGCTATAAGTCAGTCAGAAAGCCACTGCATATGGCCAGTTTTCAGAAAAAAAAAATAAAGCATGGAAAAAAAGGGGGGGGGCTGCTTCTGCTACTGTTTGAAGCTTGCATCATTCAGATGCCTTCTGCAGAGATAGTGGCAGTCATGTCATAAAATCATTGTACTTAGTTTGCATTCACGAATGAGCACAAAATTTGACATGAAATAACACTGTTTATTCTTTTCGCTTTGCATTGCTCATATGATTTCCTGCAAGATAATAGCAAGCCAGGTCATTAATCTTCTGAAAGGCTGCTTTGCCTGAGGATAAAAAGGCACATACAAAACTAATGAATGACTTGATGAGAGCTGAGTACAACTGAATTTGAGATGGAATGTGACTAACACCTTTTGAATTTCATGTAGTCACTCCTATCCCAACCCCCCACAATCAAAGCTGGGACCTGCCCAGAAATCCAGACTGAGCATGTAAACAAAGACCAGAATCAAAACATTTAGGAAGTGTCTAGTAGGCATACTTGAAAAGTTGCAAAATGATCCACAGCCAAGGTAATGAAGGATAAAACAAATTTCTAATAATCAAAGGATCTCCTCCACTTGTCTTCATTAAAAAAATGTTTTATTCCAAAAGAGTTGAGTGATTTTGTCATACTGCAACTATGTGATCAGCATCAGCCATTAATCAAATCAGAAACTAAGCTTAGCATGCACAAAAGCTTAACGTGATAAAACACATAAATGCTACTGTGTGTGTACTACTATATACACATACACCAATCTATAGTTAACATTTAAAAGATTTTAGTTTCAAAACTGGCAATATGGAAACACTGTCATTAACATAATATGCATTGCAGAAAATACATTGTGTGAGGTATATCACTGCTCTAGTGCTGCAGTTGCATCTAGTAGGCAAAGGATTGTCCTCTGAAAATGTTTATCTGCACAGTCAACCCACAATGGCAGTGTTCAAGTTATTCAAGATTTTAGTGCAAAGTAGGACAAACCAAGAACTGCCAGAAATCAACCAATCTGCAGCCATAAAACACCAACATAAATAGCCAAAGCCAAACAATAACACAACAGCAAGGTGTCAGACTATTCCACCTTGGAAAGTGATGCCAACAAATCCCATCAGTCCTTTACTTTCTGAGGAAGGTCACTCAAAATATTCTTAAATCAACAGATTCATAGGTTCATAGGTTCAATGAAAATACTCTTACTTGCTAAAACTACAAAAAATTGTTTTTAATTGCAGACTTGAACAAGAATTTTTGAGGTAACTTAGACTTAATGCCACAAAAACATTTACAGGAATCAACAATGTTTCAATATTAACTAAAGATATGTATATGTATATGCAATGGTACACACACAATGTTATTCTGCATGCATTGTTCCCACACTTTCCATTTATTTCTATATAATTTGCTTCTTTCCTTTTCTAAAGATCCATTTTCCTGTTCTTTTATCTCTTTTATAATGTTTAGTACTTCAAATACAGTTGGTTTAGGCTTTCACTTCCATTTTCTAGTAATTACTTTTTTGGCGGCCAATATAATTAAACTTAAAAAGGCATTACTATGTTCAGGCAATTCAGATCCTGTGTTCCAGCTCCATAAAATCATACCTTTAGTTAAAGCTGTCATTTGTCTTGTCTTGATATAATAGACGAGTTTTCTTCATGGGTTCTATTCAAACGGCTTTGTTATGTACAAACACATTACGATTATAGCTATCAACTTCAACTTAGGTAACTTATATACAAACTAACAACATTCATTCTCACATGCTTACTCTCTGGCTGCACTTTCAAAATCGCATTAGGTACCATTATTTGTACATTGTACATGCACATTCATCACTTGCTGTGCTTCTTAAAGACACATACACACTGTGCTCTACATCCTTGCTCTTTTTAGAAAATGAGATACAGAGGATATCAATCAACATGCAGGTGGTACAGATAGCTTTTTTGTCATGGATTATACAAAACTATGTACGTATATACAGTTATCATGGCCGGCCTTAGGCAAAGGCCAACTAGGCAGCTGCCTAGTGCGCCGCTCTAGCAGGGGCACTTTTCCAGTATTTATTTAGTGTAGGTAGACCAGGATGGGGCACCAAGTGTTGTGGAGGGGGGCACCGTGGTGCCCTTTTGCCTAGGGCACCAGTTGACCTAAGGCCGCACCTGACAGTTATGTCCAAGTCGCCATGTAACTCACACCCGGTCTGGACTTGCATCCAAATCATGTGATGTACAACTGGTATTCAGGCTTAGCAACTGAACTAGTTTCTTTAGTGTGTTCGACCTTCGGAGTGTCGGAACATGCTTGGGTCTGGAATCAATGGTATGACATGTTCTGGAATAGGAACAATGTCTGACTAATTCTGAGACTTAGAGTCTATACACTGCAATAACACAGGAAGGAGATGGCTGTGATTCCTCCTGTACTCCACACCCTTGGAATCTACAAAGTAGGATCTCGGCTCGGTACTTACACTGTTTACCTGACCAATCCAATCGAAACCTTTTGCCATTTGTATCCTCACTGTCTCTCCTTCTTTCAATGGACAAAGAAATCTGCTAGATTTGTCATAACTGGACTTCTGGATAGAACGCTTCTTGAACAATTGGACTCTGATGGCTCTGTTGTTTTTAGCTTTAGGCCTCAATAAACTGGAACTAGTAGGCAATGTTGTTCTGGTTTGCCTGGATAGAAGTCTGTGACCAGGCGAGCCAAGTATATCACGGGGTATGTTTCTGAGATTAAGTAGATTCAAAAAGATATCGGTATTGTCACACTTTAACCTTTCAAGTAGTTGCTATGCACTCTGCACTGCACGTTCAGCTAGTCCGTTTGATTGTGGATATTCCAGACTACTAGTAACATGTATAAAGTCCCATTCTCTTGCAAATTTCTGAAATAACTGACTAGTAAATTGAGTACCATTGTCAGAAATAACTTTGTGTTGACCACCATGGACTGAGAAGTAACGTTTCAACTTGGTAATAACACCAGTAGACGTTAGATTAGGTAGTAAGTCAATCTCAAACCAGTTTGAATAAGGGTTTACCAATAATAAATAATGCTGATTGTTCCAGTCGAATTTGTCAGTGGCAACTGTTGACTGAGGTAGTTCAGGAACTTGACTTAGCTAAAGTGTTTCTCTTTGCAAATGCTGTTTAGTACTACTACTATTTAGTAATACTGAACAAGAAGAAAGTACTTTATCAATGTCTTTCACTAGTGAATGCCAAAATTCTAGTTCTCTTCCTATTCTTTTGGTAGAGTCGGAACCTGGGTGACCATGATGCAAAATCTGGATATATTTATGTTGTAAGGAAACAGGAACAACAATTGTAGGACTTTTGAAAATAATGCCATCTTCTATCAGCATCTCATCTCTGTAAGTAAAATAAGTTTGCACTTCAGGTGGTACACTAGATTCCTTTGACAGCCATTCAGCATTAATGTAGTGGTTGAGCTTTTGCAAAATTGGTTCAGTCTATGTATGATCTCTCAGCTCATCAAGTCTCATGGTAGAAAAATGATGCACTGCCATTATGTCAAAGTCAAAATTCTCTGTGTCAAGCTGTTCCATTGTATTTTTGGGTGATCTGGATAAGGTATCAGCCAGATAAAGAAGTGTGTCTTTTGTATATACCATTTTGAAGATGTACTTTTGCAATTTGAGCATCATTCTTTGAAATCTTGCTGGAGCCGAATGCATAGGCTCCTTTAGAATGGTAACTAGAGGCTGGTGATCAGTTTCAATTTGAATAACTCGACCATATATATATAACCATCAAACTTTGAACATGCTAATACTATTGCCAAACGTTCTTTCTCAATTTGAACATACTGCATCTCAGTTTGGGTAAGTGTTCTAGATGTATAGGCTACTGGTCTGCCTTCCTGAAGAATAACTGCACCAAGACCAACTTTTGAATCATCACAGAAAAGAGTGACTGGTTTATTGACATCATAGTATCTTAATATAGGTGGGGTGACAATTTTCTGCTTAAGGTCTTCAAATGCCTTTTGGTGCTGTTCCAACCAAGACCATGTAACATTTTTGCATGTCAGCTCTCTTAAAGATGCTGTTAACTCGCTGAAGTCTGGCATAAACATGCCTAAATAGTTGACGAGGTCAAGAAAACGTTGTAGAACTTGAATATTATCTGATGCTGACATCTCAAGAATAGCTGCTTGCTTAGACAGGTCTGGTCTTAAGCCAGTGCTGGTAAAAAAATGACCTACATACGTAACTTCTGGTAGTGTGAATTTGCACTTTAGAGGATTGAGCTTTAAGTTCACTTCACGTGTGCTATCTGTAACTGTTTTAAGGTTTCTGTCATGCTCTACTTCACCATTGCCTTCAACCAATAAATCATTTACTATTATGGTTGGAAACTGCTGATTGAGGGCTCAGTGTCTGTTATTCTAAAAGTGTATTAATTCTGGTTTAAGCACTTGGGCTTCAGGCCAGTTATTTTACATTAAGAGGGTTTGTGGTCTGCACTCTTGTGGGAGGAGAGGCTGGACTCTGCCCTTCTGAGCTGGAAATTTCTGGTTAAAGGCTTATAGTGCCTGCATATTTGAACTGTTCTTACTGAAATTGGTACACCTTGTTTGCTGTAGCATAGACTAGATCCAGGACTGCTGAATCTAGCTTTGTTTGTATAACTTGAGCATTAATCCAGGCATTCTTTAAAGTATTCAATTGTATTTATTACTGCTTGGTAGTAACTTGATTAAAGTGTAGCTATCATTCTAAGTCTTTTGGATTAAGCACTTGGGCTTCAGACCAGTTGTTTTACATTAGGAAGGTTTGTGGCCTGCACTGTTGTGGCAGGACAGGTAGCTTACATCCTTCTAAGTTGGGAACTGCTGATTGAGGGCTCAGTGTCTGTTATTCTGAAAGTGTATTAGTTCTGGTTTAAGCACTTGGGCTTCAGGCCAGTTATTTTACATTAAGAAGGTTTGTGGTCTGCACTCTTGTGGGAGGAGAGGCTGGACTCTGCCCTTCTGAGCTGGGAATTTCTGGTTAAATGCTTATAGTGCCTGCATATTTGAACTGTTTCTTACTGAAATTGGTACACCTTGTTTGCTGTAGCATAGACTAGATCCAGGCCTGCTGAATCTAGCTTTGTTTGTATGCTTGTTGTTTGTTTGCTTGTTATTTCCCTGAAATGCTAATTCCACCTAAAACGTGGCTTTTCAGCGCTTCTGTGGATCCCTAGTGATATCTGCATTGCTTATTGTACTTATTTCCTTGTTTCACTTGAAAGAAAGTTACTGTTTGTCATTTTTGCATTTAAGTTACCTGTAACACATTGCATTTAAGTTACATGGCACTTGCTCACTAAAGCAATTATATAAGTCAGCACTAAAAAATTAAAAGCACTACACCCTCACAAACTCCCCTTGAGTACCTTGTTCCCCATTGGTCCTTTTTTTCAATTATAAAGGAATTCCCAATACTATTCTAGCATGTCCAAAGGTCAGTTGTCAGTCTCCTCTCCGGTCCAGCTGGTGAATCTGGGAATCTTGAGGCAATGTTACAACCGCCTCATGTACACAGACAACCCTCTCCTCCTCCCAACAAATTCCAACACATGTGAGAGATGCAACCATATAGCCAAACTGGAGGCTAAGCTCTCTCAACTCAGTACTGGCGTAACCAGTCAGGAGGAGAAGGAAACCACCCTCACTACAATTCCAGTCTCACATAGACCTACCACGACAGCAAACCAAACACATAAACACACAAAAACATACTCAGAGGCTCTAAATAAAAATCTGCCTAAGCAGCAGAGACCTCCAAAGCAGACACCCAAGCAACCGCTACCCCAAAACAAAACACGTGCAACACATAGCTCACAAAGCCAGTGTGCCGAACAGTCACAGCCCTTAAGGCTAAACAACACACCTGATACATTTGTAATAGGTGACTCTATCGTCAGGCACACTGACGTCCCACTCACCAGGCTGAACAAGGAGAAGGTCACGGTGAGCTGCATGTCGGGCGCTAGGATCCGCCACATAACACAAGCACTCAGGTCACTCCAAGGCAAGTACAAATATGACTCAGTCATTGTCCATGCTGGTGTGAATGACCTGAGACGTACCTCCCTGGACTACATGAAAAGAGACATAGAGGAGCTCTCTGAGCATGTGACCCAGGCCGGTATGACCCTGACCTTGAGTAGCATCTTACCCTCACCAAGAATGATGCCACAATATGAAGACAAGATGATCAATTTCAACAATTGGCTTAAGTATTGGTGTCATTCAAAGGGGATCCAATGCCTGTCAGCCTGGGATGAGATGCTTGACAAGCCACAATGCTTCGCTAGGGACGGTTTGCACCTGTCACCCCTGGGCTTTCGGATATTGGCAAAGACTCTTGCTACCCCCATAGTGCCTTTTTTAGGCAAGGCTCAAAAGACAAACCCACCTCCATAGGTATCACAAGGGATAAGAAACTAAGAGTAATGCTACTCAATGCCAGAAGTCTAAACCTCAAGATGCACACTCGAAACTCTCCTTAGCATGGAGAACATCGATATTTGTGCAGTAACAGAAACCTGGTTCAAGGCTCCCAAGAGCACCCCAGCACTACGAGGTTATACCTCATACCATGCTTTTCGGCCCCAAAACTTGGACCGAACCACAAAAGGAGGGGGAGTATCAATATTCGTCAAAGATACCCACACCTCCAGGTTGGTGGCACAGCACGAAGCATCAGAGACTATCCATGTGCAACTAACAGTGGGTAAAACTGCCTTCCAGTTTATAGCTTACTACAGACCACCCTCCCAAACCCAGGAACCCCACTCGGCCTTCCTTTGAACACTGGAAAATATGAAGGTCTCTCCAAACACCATTATATTGGGCGACTTCAACTACCCAAACATAGACTGGGAGCATTACTCTAGCTCCAACACCCTAGCCCAAAGGTTCCTAGAATTTATAAACTCAAATGCTATGGAACAACTTGTTACCACTCCCACAAGAGGGGAAAACATACTGGACCTGATCATCACCAACATGGGGACTCTGTGCTCCAGACCAGAAGTGTATCCCTCACTGGTAAGATCAGACCATAAACTAATCTCACTGGATATTCACATCCCAATCCCACCCCCTGCCCAGAAAACCACAGTGAAAAACTTCTCTAAAGCAAATTTCACACTCCTCAAAACCGAGGTGGAATCCTTCAAAGCCCCCGGGCCTGTGGAAAATACGTCCCAGACCGCAGAACCCTTTATAAACACATTCTGTGAACACCTTCAGGAATGCATGGATCATGCAATCCCAAATAAAACCAAGACCGAATCCTCCAAAGACAGACGTCCTGTCCAGTGGACCCCAGCCATAAACAAACTATACAATAGAAGGAGGAAGCTACTACATGATAGAGCAAAATCCCAAAAAGGGAAGGCATCTCTGATCAGTATTAGCAAAAAACTACGGGCACTCATAAAATCGTCTAAGGCCAGCTTTGAGAGAAACATTGCACAGGACACTAAGGATAATCATAAGGCTTTCTTTAGTTATGTTAGGAACCTGGGTGGGAATTCCCAGATATGCTCAGAATTAGTCCAAAATGACAAAAAATACACCGAACCCACAGACATTGCCAACATCCTAGCTGACAAGTTCAGCGCAAACTTCTCAGCCCCCCCCTCCCCACCAAAAGGGCTAATATCTATCCCAGCAGAGTGCTGCCCCCCTGACATCTCAGATGCTCAGGTAAGAGCTGCCCTCTACAAAGCAAAAAACACAGCATCAATAGGACCAGATGGTGTCCCGGGCTGCATCCTACATGAACTCCAAGAAGAGCTAAACCCAAACATAAAACTACTGTTCAATCTCAGCCTTACTACAGGATATGTACCCAAAGAGTGGTGTAAAGCAACAGTGGTCCCTCTCCACAAAGGTGGTGCCTCAACGGATCCTGGAAACTATCGCCCCATTAGCCTGACTAGCTTGGTCTGCAAAGCTATGGAAAGGATCATCATGGACCTCATAAATAAAGATATTGGGGACCTACAGACACTGGGTCCTACCCAGTTCGGCTTTGTTAAGGGCAGATCCTGCCTCTTAAACCTGGTCGATTTCTTTGAAACAGTCACCAAGGCCATTGACAAGGGGAAGGTGGTCCACACAGCCTACCTGGACCTCGCAAAAGCCTTCGATAAAATACCCCCACTCGGGCATTATAGATAAGCTCACCAGCTTAAATATAAACCCCTATGTCACTAGATGGGTTGCAAACTGGCTCAAGGACAGAACCCACATGGTTAGAATTGCTGGAGCCATGTCAGACTCCAAACCAGTTACAAGTGGCATCCCACAAGGCTCAGTCCTGGGACCTCTCTTGTTCAGTATATATTTCTCGGAGGTACAGGCCAACACGGAAGGACTGTGGCTGACCCAAGTTTGCAGATGACTGCAAACTGGGTGCCATAATCGACTCTCAAGCCGACACAAGCATCCTCCAAAAGGGCCTCATAGAAACAGACAACTGGTGCTAGAGCCATGACCTCAAGCTAAATGCCAAAAAGTGTATAGTCATCCCCTTTGGCAAAAACAAAGTGCCCACAAATTACCACATAGGTGGTAATCCATTAAGTACAGAAGAAGTAATTAGGGACCTGGGGACCCAAGTTGATAGCAATCTCTCATTTGACAAACACATGGCCAAAGTGGTTAGAAAAACATTTTATATAGCCCACCTAATCATGAAGGGATTCACATCTAGATCAGGGGAGGTCATCGTGCCTCTTTACTCATCCCTCATCAGGCCCATAATTGAGTACAATGCCCCTTTTGGGATGTACCTTACCAGACACCTGCAGCAACTGGAAAGACCCCAAAAGTACCTCACCAAGAGGATCAAAGGGCTCAAACAGATGCCATATGCTGCCCGGTTAAAGAAACTCCAGCTCTACTCAGTGGCATACCGCCTGCTCAGAGGCGATCTGTGCCTGACGTATAAAGCCATGTCCAACCCGGAATTAATGGACATGCTGCACCACAGAAAATCCAAATCCCATCGAGGTACGCGCTCGAGATACTTGAACCTCAGCACTGAAATAAATAGGACATGCTGGAGGGACAGATTCATAACCCAGAGGCTCCCTTCACTCTGGAATAAAATCCCAGTCCAGGTTAGGCAGATTCCCTCATTGACTGTCTTCAAGAGGAATCTTGATGAGTGGATGGGAGATCGTAGGTTTACCCTGTGTATCACTTCTGTGTCACTGTTAGACAGAGGCACAGTATACTAACCTCGAAAAAGGGCATAGCAAAATTAATTTAAATGGGTGGCGAAAGCCAAACACACTCTGGCTAGGCTTATAAATGCCCTAGGGCAGATAGCCTAGTTTGAACCTATGAACCTATGAATTATGGCACAAGGATAACCTGAAAAAATTTGTTCCATTGCACACTGGAAGACTTCACTTGCAGAATTTATTCCAAAAGGCATCCTCAGGAATTGATATCTGCCAAACGGTGTGCCAAACGTGGTCAGTAGTGAGGACTTGCAATCAAGCAGCACTTGCCAAAATGAACTTTTTGCATCCAAGACAGAAAAAACAGTGGCATTTGGTATTAGGGCTGCAACCTCTTTGACTGCACGCATTAGATGATGTGGTCTCTTTAATGCTTTTTTCAAATCTCTTGGGTCAATGCATATTCTGATTTCGTCTGAGTCTTTCTTGTGGGCTGCTACCATGGGTGATACCCTTTCAGTTGGTTTTGTAACTGGACAAATTACACCTTGCTGCACCATTTTATCCAACTGAGTTTTGATTTTATCTTGCATAGCTATTAGAACCTTTCTTGCTGGTCTAACTACTGGACTGACCTCTGGGTCTAACTTCTTAGAATACACAGCTGGAAGTTTGACCAACTTGTCCTCGAAAACATCAGCATATTCTGAGAAAATGGCTTCAGAAAAATTGAAACTAGGATATGCGTTTATGTGATAAACTTCTTTGGTAAAAGAAAGTAGATTCATTCTCAAACTATCTCTAGAACCCAATAATGACTGCATAGGTCTTCAAACTACATAGAATAACGAATTGTAACAGTTCTTAGCCAAATAACATGAAAGCACTACTGAGCCTTCAGTCTAAATTTCTTCACCTCCATAAGCAATATGTTTTGCACTACTAGCCACGTTGAGTTGCTCGTTAGTTCTCACCTTAGCAAATGTGTCTGCTGATATAACATTACACTTTGACCCAGTGTCTACTTTCAGCTTGGTGGATTTACCATTGATCTGGACAGTACAAAACATTTCGTTCTTTGCCAGTAAATTCACTGCATTGACCCTTTCACCAATGACTAATACACTATTTACATAGAAAGTAGACTGCTGCTACTCTACTTGATCAGTTTGCTTTTTTGAGTGACCTCTCTTTGTAACTGTGTGAGGTTTACTTGATTTGCAAAACTTTTGAAAATGTTTCCATTTTTTACACTTGTGGCATTGCTGACAAAATGCTAAGTATTTTGTCTCTTTTAGATTCATGATTTGCACCACAGTTGCGACAGTTAACAATAAAGCTAGATTTGGGTTTTGCTGACTCATGTTTGTTCAGCACCGAGCATGCTCCTTTCTTAGAACTTGATGGAAAACTATGAGGTTTCCCTGGTGAACCAGCAGAGGCTATGGCTGCCATGTGCCTAGGCCTGCTTCCGTCTGCCACGTGTTGCATGCTATTTACATTTGCTCTGGAGCCTGCTGAAATCAATCTCTTGTCATCTGCAAGCATGCTTGTGTGTCTTTCTGTAACTTCATGAATTTGACACATCTCAGTGGTTTTACTCAATGTTAAATCACTGTCACGAAGCAAATCTTTCTCACAGCAGCACTATTAATACCACGCACGAGCCTGTCCTTTATCAACTCATCCTTTAAGCCGCCAAACCGACATTTAGCCTTGTTTCTCAGGTCAGTCATATAAGCTGCAAAAGTTTCCCCTGTTTTCTGATCTCTTGTGTAAAATAAATGCCTCTCTAATGTAATATTTGTCTGGAGGTTGCACATTTCTCTGAATTTGCGTTTCAAACACTCGGGGTAGTCCCTTGATTCAGCCTGTACAACAAATATGACGATTTTCACCTTCTCCCTCATGTACTGCTCGTGTATACACAAATGAATGCTCTCTTTCAGTGGCCTCTGACCCAGCTAGGTTTAGCAAAATGAATGCCCTGGTGCATGCATCTTTGTCAGAATAAGCTGCTTATATAAAAATATCATACTCTTGCTCAAATATTCTCCAATTCTCTGCAATATTATGATCAAATACAAGTGGTGATGTCTTTCAAAATCCATCTGCCGTATTAACACATACCAGAGAAGGATTTTTCAGATATGCACGAATACACACACATGCACATATACCAGAAATTTATGCCAGTACTTGTAACTTTGCCCAGTGGCACAACAAGCCTCTGAATAACTGAATTTTGCGAAATAAGTTTCTTGGGCACTTTAACACTCTCAAAATTGTCATACAGCAAAACTCATTTATCATCATTTTGAGAAACATCTCAACTGAACTGTGTGAATGAACGGAGCAGAAAAAGCTCCGTGTAAGAAACATTTTGAAATAACTGCACTTTCCGAATAGACAGTACACGACACACTGAAACTTCAAAAAAATGGCGGTACTTTGCTAAATAATTCTTTACAGTGCAAGAAACATTCTGTAATGGCAGCATTTTGCAAATAGACATACCCAGTACAAGAAACTTTTTAGAAATGGCTGTACTTTGACTGCACTTTACGAAATAGTTGCACTTTGCACACAAACAAACTCTTCGGAATAAATGCACAGTAATAAGCACACACTGTAAACACTTTTACAGACTTTGAGACACTTTGAATAACACTAGTTATGCCCTTGATACAATACAAATTTATAGCTATGCCAAAACACAGCACTTTACCAAAAAACATGTAGTCGCCTTGTTTTATTTATGCTTAATGTGCTCTTTTTTACCCTTGTTATATTCTTTTTGCTCAATTAATCTCTTTTCATACTCATTGTACTTTTCTTGTGCTCGTTTTACTCTAAACATGCCCATTTTGCTTTAAACACATTTGTTTCACTTTAAACATACTCACTTTGCTTTAAACATACTCATTTTGTCTAATATCTTAATCTTAAACATTTCACTTAATAATCCTTTTGTACCTCTCACTTGTTTAATAATGCGGTTTGTGTCTTGTAATGCTCCGTTTCATCTTTTTTATAAAGTAAACTGTTTTTGCACATTTTCGTTACCTTTGGTTCTTTTCTGGCTTTTTTTGTACTAGTTTATCTTAGTTTATCTTCCCTATTACCTGAGCACCTCATGACTCCAAATATCAATCTCTGGAGTCCCAGTTCTGACAACATGTCGCTCGTCTTGTCTCGATATAATAGACGAAATGTTGTGTGTTCTATTTAAGCAGCTTTATTAGGTACAAACACATTATGATTATAACTATTAACTTCAACTTAGGTAACATTCATTCTCACATGCTTATTCTCTGGCTGCACTTTCAGATGGCACTAGGTGCAACAATTGCCCTCTATTTATACATGCATGTTCATCACTTGCTGTGCTTCTTAAAGACACATGCACGCTTTGCTCTACAAAAGCCATTAACTTACATCATTTCTGATGGATTTTTAAAAAATCTGTCAGCTTATTACAGTCCCAAAACACGTTCCCATTTATATGTTTCTTCACCATCACACCTCCAATATTTGCTGTCTACCTGAGGAAAAATTCTTTAAAGTCTGCTTGGGGTATAAAAACACATAAGAAAACATTTCCAAGCAAGGATCCTAATTCTTCTAGACTTTGTTGCATACTGGGGAGCCATACATATGCCCTCCCACTGTTCTTTTGTAAATTGCTTTTCCAGTCTCTTTTTTTTTTGTCTCTGACTATGGATCCCATGAATTTTTAGATTAGATTGGTATTAGGCTAACTGCTTGGGCCATTTTAAGCCTAGCAAATTGCCCAATGTGAGAATCAAACCCTGCACTTTGTGTCTGTAAGGTAAACAGTCTCTTCTCACATCCTCTGATTGATTCTTATAGTTACCATGCAATACAGTATTTTATATGCCCTACTAATTATCCCTTGCCTTTTGTCTTTTCTTGTTCCTGAGTTGAGCTTTATCAGAAAGTAACTTCACTCGTGGATAGACCAACTGCCTCAGAATCTGGGTCTTCCATTCCCCCTTCTCCCTTAGATCTGGCCTAGTCTATAACCATTGATGTATCAGACTTTGCCTGGGGGGCTGTTTCCAAGGGATTCAAGGTATAGAGTCTTTAAAACAGAAGCACATAAAAAATAAGACATTATGGCACTAGTAAATGTACTGAAAACCATGAATCATTTTTAGACACCATGAATGATAACTGACTATGAAAACTTCTGTGGCAATGTTGACCATTGAGCTGGAGTAAGGAAGTATGGGGATGTAGGGCTGCAGAAGATACTGCTTTAGTTGTCTTACTTTGTTATAGTGCAGAATAAGCTGTAGATGAGTTTACTGCCAATTAATAATTTTCACTGTGGTCACTTTGAAGAAAGATGGTACGGCAGATTATCATTTAATGAACTCTCCTTATAGTATGAAGAGAATTCGTGACAGTGATACAAAATTATAGCTTTTTTGTCTGTAATAACATAATTATATCTTTTCATTTTTTTAATAATTACGGTGTTCTCAGCAATGCTGTCAGGGTCACTTTAATCACTTAATTTCTCAAGAGCAAGCTTTGGTATAAAAAGTTGCACTGCATTTAATGGCATTAGCTTACTAAAGTTATGCCTGTATCGTAGCAACTGGAGCATCAAGGGATTTTACTGCTTTTACCACTGATAATCCCCATGCATGTGTGGCTTTTCATTGGATGCTGTGCTTTTCTCCCCCATCCCAAGAGCATGCTGTTAGATGAATTGTCAGAAGTTCTTGCAAATTTCCAAAAGTGTGCAACTGTGTGTGTGTGTGTGTGTGTGTGTGTGTGTGTGTGTGTGTGTGTGTGTGTGTGTGTGTGTGTGTGTGTGTGTGTGTATGTGTGTGTGTGTGTGTGTGTGTGTGTGTGTGTGTGTGTGTGTGTGTGTGTGTGTGTGTGTGTATGTATGTGTTTGCTGCAGTTGACTGAAATCCCATTAAGAACTGCTTCTATGCCTTACACACAATCATACCTCTCAACTGTACAGAAGTTTTGCAGATTGTCCAGATTTTTGCCTCATATTTTTGGTCCTTTTTTTGTAAAATTGTGATTTACTGGCAAATTAGTGGCAAATTATTAAAGACTTAAGTTAGAAAATAATGACAGACATATGAGTTTTGGACTTCATACCCTTCAGAAAGTTAATGCTAATGCAAAACCTGTTATTCTATCAACTTTCTAAGTTTGTAGGAGTAATATTTAAAAATTGTCCCTACTTTTGGGCCTTTGTCCCACTTTTATTTATGGCTTTGTCCATATTTCTTGCTCTAAGAGGTTGAGAGGTATGCACACAGTGAGTGCTGAGATATGCCACAGTTTCTCAGTGAACCTGAATAGTATTAATCAGATATTGCAGAATTAATAAAAATGCATAAGAAAGCTAGTGTTTAAGTACTAATTTAATTCAGTAACTAAAGTTGAGATACAAGCCAGTAAGAGTACTGGGTATATTTATCAGGCATGGTGTGATTAAAAAACTGAAAAATCAAAATATTGCTGTTTGTAACTCACTGATCTTTGGGATAATTCTGTTGTTTTTTCTGAAGGCCTGTTTTAACTGTATTTGTAAATTATGGCGCTAAAGCTCAAAGAAGTGTACATTTTGTTGTATGAAGTTTTATTAATATTTTCAACTCACATTTTGTTAAGATGTTAATTCTAGCAATCACAGTGATGTTCTTTTTTTACAGATTTTTGATATTGCCTGGGATCCGTTTCAGCCTAATAGACTTGTCAGCTGTGGAGTGAAACATATAAAGGTAAATGTACCTTTGCTATTTTAGTAAAGCAAAGTTGACAGTAACATATTTACTTGTCAGAATGTAATAAATGCACTTACATGATGCTGTACAGTCACAGCAACATCCAATGTATTTGTTTAATGCAGGGAAAATAGTTCAAAAGGATTCTGGGAGGTATCTGTCAGGCTTTTTAATGAAAAGAGTTTTTAAAATGTTTTTGCCTTATCAACATACAAATAATGAGTACACATGTGATGGGCAAATCACTTATATTTACAGATTATTGAGGGCTGAAGTCAGAAAATAATGACAGACGTTTGAGTTTCAGACTTCACACCCTTTAGAAAATTCATACTAATGCAAAACCTGTTATTCTATCAACTTTCTAAGCTTGTAAGAGCAATATTTAAAAAGTGTCCCTTTTTTGGGCCTTTGTTCCCCCTTAATTTATGGCTTTGTCCTGATTTCCAGCCCTAAGAGGTATGTCCTCCCATGACCAATGTTATTTATTTATTTATATTTGTTGACCGGGAGTGTCCAACTGGACGTAGATCCATTTTCAGTAGAGGCCCGGGGAGAAAAGCTCCACAGTTAAAATAAACAGACAGTAGTTACATTGGATTACATTTTATTTTATTTTACATTTGTTAACCGGGTTAGTGCGACTGGATATATGTCCATTTTCAGCGGAGGCCCGGGGAGAAAAGCTTCAACAATAACAAACAAGAAAAAGACAATATACAAAAAGACAATATACAAAAAACAAAAGTTTTTTTTTTTTTTTTTTTAGCAAGGAGTCAAGAGTTATCATGAGGAGTAGTGACAAAATAATCATAAGATAACATCAAGTGAGTTTGGAAAAAGTAACAGTTGCTAAGGGTGATCCTTATGGATAGTCCATGGATTATCCAGGTTTGGTACAGTAGCAGGTCCATTTTGACCCCAGGTATTGTTTGAGCTTGGCTTTGAAATGATTTATAGAAGAAAGTGAGGTAATCTCAGGGGGTAGATGGTTCCAAGATTTACCTAGAGAGTTAGAAAGGAGAGAGTCACCGGCTAGGTTATTAGTTTTGTAAGTCTGGATGAGGACTCTGTTAGAGGAACGCAGTGGTTGTGAGTTGTGATACAGGGTGACTAGGTTTTTGAGTGCAGGGGTGTTTTCAGGGTTGTATAAGATTTTGTGGGCCAAAATCATTTGGTTGTAGAGCAGTAGACTAGGTAGTTCGAGCCAACCGAGCTGGTTTAGGTTGATGCAGTGATGTGTCCTAAAGGGGAGCCCAGTGGCAAATCTGGCTATGTGATTATAACAGGTAGTGATCTTATTTAGGATTGTCTTGTTGTTGTTTAGAAGAAGAGAGGATGCGTATAGGAGAGTAGAGAGAAGGTGAGATCGAGCAATGGCTACCTTGGCTGGGGGAGTCAGAAATTTTTTTATTCTTTACAGGGATCCTAGTTTTTTATTGATGGTTTTGATCAATTGGTTAATGTGTAGGTCAAATTTTAAGTTGTTGTCAATAGTGACCCCTAGACGTTTAGTAGATGGGTCAGGTGAGATGATTGTGCCATCCTTAGATTTAATTGTAATGTTTATGGGGCAGGACCTTTGTGTTGGTAGGAATATTAGCATTTTAGTCTTTTGGGGATTTAATATGAAGCGGTTGGAGAGCCAGTTTTCTATTGTGTTAAAGGTAGTCTGGGTAATTAGCTGTAACTCTGAAGAGGATGTAGCAGAGCAAATAAGTGTAGAGTCATCTGCATATTGGATGCAGTTAACTTTAGGTATGACAGTGTGCAAATCATTGATAAAAATGGAGAATAGTAGTGGGCCTAATATAGAGCCTTGTGGAACACCCAGGGTATTAGGTAACAGAGTGGAAAGTTTATTTTGCCAAATTACAGCCTGTTGGGTACCACTTAGGTAGGAAACAAACCATTGTAGTGCTTTTAGATCTAGACAGAGTGATTGTAGGGTGTGGATTAATAGTTCATGATCCACCATATCAAAAGCTTTGGACAGGTCCAGAAATAGAGCTGAAGAGATATGGTTATTGTTACGATAATAGTTTATGCTATTTGAGAAGACTAAGAGGGCTGTAGTGGTACTATGGTGGGGTCTGAAGCCATGCTGTGTATCTGCCAGGAGATGGTTGTTTATTAGGTGGTACATGAATTGTTTTTGAAAACATTTCTCCATTATTTTAGCCAGAGGAGAGAGTATGGCTATGGGCCTGTAGTTAGAGAGTTCAGTAGAACTACCCCCTTTATGGAGAGGAATGATGTAGGATAGCTTCCAGATATTAGGAATTTTAGCTTCTTTTAAGGTGCGGTTGATAAGTAATGAGACTGGATAGGCAATGGCATCAGCTGACTTTTGTAGGTATTCAGCTGGAAGTTGGTCAGCTGAGAGGGTGGTAGGTTTAAGTTTTCTAAGTAAGGTGGATAAGTGATGTTGCAATTGGTTGGAAGCTAAATAGTGGTAAATTTTTTGGGGTGGAATTATCTGGGCTGTGGGGCAGCGTACATAGCAATTAACAATTTACATAGCAATCACTTACAACATATTTACAGATGAAGAACATAGTACATCAGTAGACAACTAGAATCTTTATCTGTGAAGTACATAACAGATGTTAACAAATGTTACAAGAAGAAGTTCCTGCTGTATAATAAGTACTGGCTTATGAGCATCTGAGCTTGCTATAATCAAGGTAGTTAGTGGAGTGGAAAGAAAGGTAGTGGTTGGATGAGGAGGGTGATATTAGAGTGGGAGTTGCAAGGGCATAGCCAGCATGTTTTTATATGCGCTTTTAGTAAAGTTTTGAAGTGGGTGCATGATGGTATGGAGGTAATTGTGGGTGGGAGGGAGTTCCATAATTTGGCTATGGTGCAAGAGAATAGTGCTTCACCAGCAGAGTTATTGGCTTTAGTGATCTGCAAGTGATTATTGTTGCTGGATCTTAGTGGTGTGGTGGTACAATAGGGTTGGAGTAGATTCTGGAGGGATGGGACATTTAGTGGATGATTTACTAGTTTGTGGGCAAGTGAGAGTTGATACCATTGAAGGAGGTGAGGGAGTTCAAGCCAGTTCAGCAAGTGAGAGACAGTGGTGACTACGGTAGGATGCCCCTGTGGCGAATTTGGCGATTTTGTTGTAGCAGGTCTCTAGCTTGTTTAAATCACATTGCCTTAGGTTGGTGTATATTAGACAGTTGTTCCTGTCCAATATACACAATATATATGTTATGTTGGCAGTTGTTCCTGGCTGTGGAGCAGTAAGGACATTCAGGATTTGGTGCATTACACTGTTTTGTGTTTCTGGCATCATGAGTGTCGATCTTGTTATGCTGGCATTAACTCTTTCAGTACAGGTCACGTTGATCCTCTTATAGACAACCTATATATAGGTGTATATATATATATATATATATAGAGAGAGAGAGAGAGAGAGAGCAAGTACAATTATTTATTTATATTTATTTAACATTTGTTTACAGGGAAAGTCCGACTTTGAACAAAGCCAATTTTCAGTGGAGCCCCGGGGAGAAATGTTCCAGACGTATGTCTTTGAAACATGGGAGGAAACCAGAGCAAACCCACACGAACACAGAGAGTACATGCAGACTCTACACAGAAGGCACCCCAGCCAAAAATCGAACTGGAGAACCTCTTGTTGTGAGGTGACAACGCTACTGCTGCACCACTGTGCAGTCCAGTTGATCAAAATATTGAAAGATCATATCACAAATCATTGATCCCAGCATATCAAATTTGAAAACCAAAAACTGCAAAATGAAAACAACACATTTCCTTTTGCAATCCATAAAGGCTTTTGTGGAAAACCTCACCAGTCTAAAACCTCATGGCTTACAGGAAAAAACTAGCAGCATCCCTGTTGAAGTACCACATTCTCCAAAAGAATCTAGTGCTGGAAAGATGCTTTCCATTATCAGCCAATGGAAAGGTGGTTAAAAATGAAAGTAGGACTCTCAAAACTGCTTCTTATCTGTAGACATCTCTTTATTCATAAATAGTAATTTACAGGCAGATGAGCGCTGCTCAGATAGATAATGTGTTAAAGCTTGTAAAAGCACCCATTTATTTCAATTGTTCAGAGGGTGTTCTTTGAGATATGTCTGCCCTTAGGGGTAGTGCCATTGCTGAGGATGGATCACCATTGTGGTCTATAATGCTGCCTTGTCAAACAAGTTTTATCTCTTTCCAAAGACTTCACATCTACATTGCAATTGCATCTACAAACAATGTCTTTCGGCTTCTCCCGTAAGGGTCACCACAGCAGATCACTGGTCCACAGATTGACTGGCAGTGGTGTTTTTATGGTGTCAAGTTGCCAGCCCAATGCCCAACCTTCACAGAAGGCACATACACACATTCACCTACCTGAATGTCTTTAAAACTCCATGCAGAAAGCACTCCATCTGAGAATCAAATCAGACAACCTGTTGCTGTGAGGTGACAAAGCTAACCACTGCACCACCGCTGCCCACAGCTACATTGCAGTTGCATCTAATGTAAGATAACAAATCTACCAAAAAAAATCTTAAAAACAAATGCAGCAAATGGTGGTTAAAAAGCAAAATGAAGTCTGTCTTTTTTGTGCCTTAATTTATCACCTTCTACACTACAGTTATTTTTCTTTATTATAAAACCAGTCTAACTATTGCCTAGGTACGGATACTGCCTTCCACAAAATGTACATTCCCAGCCTAAACCACTATAAACTGGTAAAACAAAAAAGGATAAAAATTGCTAGGTATGTTGACCTATCATTAAATACAAAAATAGAAAGAGACTATCAACTTTCTGGAGCCAATACTGCTGCGCTTCCATATACCTTCCGCAGATCTGCCAGTGGGAGTTGGGTCTACATTCATGTGCTGATTCCTATAGTTGATAGTTCCAGTGTTAGATGTGTTCATCTAAAATCGGTTAGATATTGTTAAACATCTGGGGTTGATTTAGTACCTTGTGGCGACTTGGAGTTCACTTGGTAGTTATTTAGCCAAATAAGAGATACCTCTGAGTAGGCTGTTGGGGTTAGAACTTTAACTTTACTTCTTTCTTCTTTTTTCTGTTTTATAAAAACTAATCCAGGCTTTTGAGAAATACAATAATAAAAAATAAAATAAAAAAAAAACTAAATAAAAAATTATTTATATACATACATATATATACATTATATATATATATATATATATATATATATATATATATATATATAATATGTATGGGTCCCCTTTATAATTTCGAAATACTGAAATCCCGACTTTCAGTATTTTGTAATTATAATACCGAAGCTTTGAAATTCCGAAACACCAGAAGCACGAAATTCAAAATAACGATGTTCAGAGCTTCTGGTGTTGCGATGCGTGAATGCATAGGTGTAAGTGTAAGTAAGTACATATATGTGTGTTGGTTAGGGGATTACTTTTGAATAATTAGTAATTCTTATTTCAAATTATATATTTTTATTATTTTTTTTACTTAAGACAAGTTTAAGTTCGCTACTTCTACTACTGTCTGATCTCATTAATATACAGTGACTAACTAGAGATATAAGTATGTGTATATCTATCTATTGATATATATATATATATATATATATATATATATATATATATATATATATATATACCCAGCATTGCTCGGTACCTTCTTTCAGTTCTTCTTGCTCTTCACATACAGCCCGTATTAACTTCAAAGTAAGTTTTGATGTACTATAGCTTGTAATTTTTTATACCTACTTATTCTAATGTTATCTTCTCCTTCTTGAAAATGAAGACCAAAGAGTTAGAGAACATGTACATAAAAAAAAAAAAAATGGGAAAGTCGTTAAACCTGGAAGATGTGAACCATCGAATGAGCATTCAAATGAAATGAAGATTCAACAATATTCCAGTGTTTCTGATGGTGGTACTAGTTTTCAAATGACTCCCACACACTTGGTCATTTCTAAATACTAAAGTTGTCCTTACTAATCTTGGTGTTGTTATAAAGTAATACCTTTGTGGCATCTTCTTCATTACCTGTATTAGTGTCTTATAAGGCCTTTGCGGGGCTAAGTGTTTTAATGTTGGATGTTTGTAGCTCTTTTTTAACCTAGGCCTTTCATTTTTTCATTCAATTTGGTGTTTTATTAGGTTCAGCCCTACCCTGACTACAGATTCCTTGGGAGAGGTTATTGTAATGTTTTCCAGTAAAATACATTAAAGCAACAGGAACCTAAGCTAGCATGCTTATTAGACAGATGGTTTGTAGACAGGACAGTTGTATTTTGAAATTTCAGAGGCATCTACAAAGGTTCAGGAAGAAAAAGGGAAATGAAAACAACAGCTTCTACTGACAGCTCTAGTGATGAGGAAGACTATATTATGAGGCAGACCCACTCTTCTTCTTCATGTTAGTACTGATTTGGATAATTCTTCCTCTCAGTTCACATGGTCTCCACCAGAAAGTGTTTCTTTTATGGATACCTTACCTTGAATTGTATGAGTGAATTTTGCAACTGACACATAGTGTTCTAGTACCTTTTTACTTGCAACTAACTACAGAAAGATAATGAGGCTTCCTGATGTACATGGGGATATTGCTTCCACTTTGTTGTACTTTCTAAGTATATTTTAAAAGTTGTTATACTTTGCTAGGGTTATTAGATCCACTTTTCAGCAAGACATGTTCAGAAAGTGTGGCTGACTTGGATGCATAAAACTACAGAATTCTTGGGTCAAATGCAAGAGCATAACTGTGTTGGGTGAAAGGAAACTGGGAGTGAAACTCCTTCAGTTAACATGAATTGTAAGTGCACATAAGTGATATTCATAGGTTCATAGGTTGGTACTAGGCTATCGGCCCTAGGGCCTATACAAGCCTAGCCATAACATTCCCTGGATATTTCTTCCCACAATATTTACTTCCCTGGACCCCTGTCTAGCAGGGTGACTGACATGATCCCAGAGGTGGATTTCCTATCTCCCATCCAATTGTCAAGGTTCCTTTTGAAGAGGGCCAAGGAGGTGCTCTGCTTGACATGTATGGGTAGTTTATTCCAGAGTATGTAGAGTCTCTGGGTCAGGAACCTATCCCTCCAGCATGTTTTGTTCATTGTGATGACAAGGTTTAGATCCCTAGAGCGTGTGGCTCTGAGGGATTGGGATTTCTTTAAGTGGAGCATGTCCAACAGCTCAGGGTTTGACATGGCCTTATGTGTTAAGCAGAGATCACCTCTGAGCAGACGATATACCACAGAGTATAGCTGGAGTTTTTTTAGACAGTCAGCATAGGGCATCTGCTTTAGGCCTGTGATTCTTTTAATAAGGTATTTCTGTGGCCTTTCCAGCTGTTGCAGATGTCTTATGAGGTACATACCAAATGGGGCATTGTACTCTATAATGGGTCTAATGAGGGATGAGTACAGAGGGACAATGACCTTCTTTTTCTGGATGAAAAGCCCTTAGTGATGAGGGATGCCACATAGAAGGATTTCCTGACTGTTGTGGCGGTGTGGCTATCAAAGGTGAGACCACTGTCTACCTGTGTCCCTAAGTCTCTCATCACACTTTCGGTGTTTAGTGTACTGCCACCTATGTGGTAATTCATGGTTACATGTTTTTTTCCCAGAGGGGATAACTATACATTTCTTGGCATTAAGCTTGAGCCCATGGCTCTGGCACCAAGCATCTGTTTCTGTAAGGCCTTTTTGCAGAATATCCACATAATTTGGGGATTCAATAATGGCTCCCAGTTTGTAGTTATCTGCGAACTTTGTTATCCAGAGTCCCTTAGTGTTGGCCTGTACTTCAGAGAAGTAGATGCTAAACAAGAGCAGTCCCAGGACTGAACCCTGAGGTACTTCACTTGTCACCTGTCTGGAGCTGGATTTGGAGTCGGCTACTTTTACAGTCTGGGTTCTGTCGGTAAGCCAGTTGGCAACCCATCAAGTGACGTAGGGATTTATGCCCAGCTTAGTAAGTTTATCTATAATTCCAGAGTGGGGGATGGTGTCAAAGGCCTTGGCGAGGTCCAGATAGGCTGTGTGGCCCTCCTTACCCTCGTCCACAGCTCTTGAGACTGATTCGAAGAAGTCAATCGGGTTCAGGATACAAGCTCAGCCCTTCACGAACCCAAACTGGGTGGGGTCCAGTGTTTGAAGGTTGCCAGTGTCTTTGTTTATAAGTTCCATGATAATGCGTTCCATGCCCTTGCAGATCAGACTTTTGATACTGATGGGATGGTAGTTCCCAGGATAACTGTAGCTGTGTGCCACTCAGTGGTGGCATGAAGCCTGAGGTGAGGCTATGATTAAACATGACACTTAGGTGATGTGCCAGTTCATTTTGTAGTTCATGTAGTACACAACCCAGGATGTCATCTGGTCCCATGGATGCTGTATTCTTAGCTTTGGGGAGTGCGGTTTCTACCTGTGTGGTTGTGATTACCGTAATTTGGCAGTCTTTTGGTTTGAGATGGGCCTTTTAGGGGGTGAGAGGGGAGTGAAGTTGGCACTAAATCGATCTGCCAGGATATTGCCAGTGTCCTTGGGATCAGTATATTTAATGCCATTCTGTTGTAGCTCAGAGCAGATCTGAGCATTGACATTTAGATTCTTGTCATAACTACAGAATGCCTTGTGGTTGTCTTTTGAATCTTTAGCAATTTTATTTTTGTAACTTGCTTTGGAGGATTTTATGAGGGATCTCAGCTTCTTACTAAGGCTGGTAAGGAGTTTTTTTCATCCTGGGATTTTTCTCCTTTCTGCAACAGTTTCTTCCTTCTGTTGTATTGTTTGTTTATGGCAGGGGACCACCAGATTGGCTTCCTTTTTACAGAGGAGACCATCTTGGTTCTATTTGGGGTGGCACGATTCATGCACGAGTGGATGTGCTCGTACAGTGCCTTAGTGTAGCATTCACCAGTCGAACTTCCAGCTCCCGTCTACATGGGTGTCATGAAGTTTGTCACCTCTGACTTGAGAAGCATGAAGTTGGCTTTGGAGAATTTTTTTACAGAGGTTTCCTTACTGGGGGGTGGGGGTGGGATGTGGATGTCAAGGGTGATTAGCTAATGTTCAGACCTGACCAATGAGGGGGTGACCACTGGTGTGGAGCATCTATCTCCCATGTTGGTAATGTCCAGGTCTAGGATACTGGAGCCCCTGGTGGGACAATGGATTAGTTGATCCAGGGCATTGGAATTTATGAATTCGAAGAACCATTGGGAAAAGGTGTTGGTACCCGAACAGTTTTACCAGTTAATGGCAGGGTAGTTGAAATCACCCAGTATTAGGGTGTTTGGTTGTATCTTAATATTTTCCAGTATGTATAGAAAGTGTAGTGAGAATCTTGGGGATCTGTAGCAAGCTACAATTTGGATTGTAGTCTTACCTAGTGTTAGTTGTACCTGTAGATTTTCAGATGCATTGTGTTGGGCAACTAGCCTGGTGCTGTGAACATCCTTGGTGAATATGGACACTCCTCCACCTTTAGTGTTTCGGTCTTGGTTTGGTGGCCGAAAAGTGTGGTAAGAGTTGTAGCCTGATATTGCAGGGGTGCTCTCTGAAGCCTTGAACTAGGTCTCAGTTACTGCACAGATATTGATGTTCTCCATTTTTAGGAGTGCCTTGAGAGAGTGCATTTTGAGGTTTAGACTTCTAGCTTTGAGTAGCATTACCTTCAGGTTTTGCATGCTTGTATCTGTTACGGTGGTGGTTTTGTCCTTTGAACCTTGCCTAAAAAAGGCACTATAGGGGTGGCAAGAGCTTTAGCCAGTAACCTGAATCCCAGGGGTGACAGGTACAGACCATCTCTGGCAAAGCATTGTGGTTTGTCGATCATGTCGTCCCAGGCAGACAGATACTGAATCCCCTTTGAATGACACCAGAAGCTTAGCCAGTTGTTGAAGTCAGTCATTTTGTCCTTATACTGTGGTATCATTCTGGATGAAGTCAGGATGCTGCTCAGGGCTAGGGTCATACTTGCCTGGGCCACATGATCCGAGAGCTCTTCCATGTCTTTTTTCATGTAGTCCAGGGAGGTACGTCTCAAGTCATTCACTCCAACATGGACAATGACAGAGCTGTATTTGTACTTGTTATGGACCTGTTATAAAAAAGTCCGTAAGTTATATTTCATAAAAGGTTTTCACACACCATGGGAAAAAAAGCAATACAAGTAATTGACAGAGGGAGCAACTGAAAAAGGGAAATACAGTTAAATATCTGTGTTAATAAGAAGGTAGATAGGTATAACCAGATTCCTTTCTCAGTTAACTGCTGCATACCATGTCATTGGCTGCAACGGGTGGAGGAAAAAAAAACATAAATTGTAAACCTTGCCCTGCCCGCCCCACATGAAAAAGCATTCTGGACATATTTTAAAGAAAGATGGAAAATGCAAACCATAATATAAAATAATAATGAACAACTGAAATAAAAGCAGGAACATACTGCCATAGAAAATAGATTTTCATTTTACTTCCAGTAGAAACAGCAATAGCCATGCACATGAAAGAAGGCTACATACTGAATGGCATGACACTCTGTTCTCAGAGAACAACAACATGCAGATGAAGTGAATTAAATATTAAAATACCTATCTACTTTAAAAAAGAGCATTTACATATGAAGCAAAAGTAAATAAAACTTGCATGTAAAATATTAAAAAATAATGCAAGGAAGAGGCAAAAACATATTCTTAAACATGAAAACGTACGTCTCACAGCACATTCAGAAAGTCAAAGTGAACACCTCATTATTTAACAAATAAAAAAAGGCAAAACAGCCAGTAAAACAACAAAGAGGGGTATAATAACAATAATACATGCTTTGAAGTGTGGACCATGCATGGTTTTACGTATGCATATCATGGGGCTGAGTAAATATTTGCATAACCCACAACTGAGTAACCAAATATTATCGGTATAACAGTGACCAGAGACACACTCTGTGGACATGCTGAACACTGGCAAGGTGCCTCAAATGCCTTTAAATACAAAGACCCTATATAACCCACACAATTGTGATCATAATAGTGTTTCCTTACACTCGTCTAATCAAGGTGCAGAAGTTGCAGCCCTGTTAACTTTTTCCCTTTGATAAGGATTTAAAGTCATTGGATAAGTATTTGGAAAGGTCTATATATCTAGTACCTTAGCTGTTACCTGTACCTGTTTTAAGTGTAGTGGTAGGGAATTCTAAAGTTTGGAGACACAGGAGTAGAGTGAGAGGGAAAAAAAAAAAATATATATATATATATATATATATATATATATATATATATATATATATATATATCAGAACATTCTACAACTAAGCTGAGGCAAGATTGAGCAGAAGAATTGTGTCTGTTTTCAGTGAGCGGCAAATGAGATCAGAGGTACTGTTGGGGATAGTAGGGGATTATGGGTAAGGGGGGAACCTGAGCTATGGACCCTAAAGTCTAGAGTGACCCAAATCAGATCAAAGGACCCATCCATTGAGGAAGGAATGGAAGACACAACATCAGATTATAGCATATGAACTGGAAAACTGTCCAGCATTACAAAACATAAAATATTATTCCCCAGTCAAAGAACTACACTCTTAAAATAAATAACTTTTGCTCACAATCAAATCTAATATATATATATATATATATATATATATATATATATATATATATATATATGTAATATATGTGTGTGTGCATGTGTGCGTGCGTGCGTGTGTGTGTGTGTGTGTGCGTGCGTGCGTGTGTGTGGATAGTTTTCCTGTTGCTGGACAGTTATACTTCTTTTTCATTACCTCCCTCCAAAAAATACTCCTTGTTCTTGTTCTTCTCCTCCTTGCATCTGTGGCACTAACCTTTGGTAGTGTAGGCTTGGTACATTTAAGGGTACTGTCTTATTGTTATTGTTGTTGCTGTTATTATTATTGTATTCTCTTTGTTGCTGTTAGTGCAACTTTGTTTTTGTCTAGAGAATAGTGGTGTACTTATTACTTACTATGGCTGAGAAGCCATCAGATTTTAAAAAATGTGTGGCTTGTGACCGGAAGATCCCTAATTTGGATGAGCGTCCGAAGTGTAGATTTAGGCAGTGCCCATCTTGATGAACGCTATGGAATTTGCATTGTGTTTGGTCAGCAAGCCCTCATTCAATGGTTCAATAAACTTGTTTTGAAGTTACTTAGTGGCAAATCTAGCAGTCTTGTAACAGCTGCTTAGTTTCATTTTTTGGGTGCTGTGAAAGTTAGTCAGGATGGGTGATGCAAGGAGAAATGGTAACAAATAGGTTGATGAAATGTTTTTTCTATTTCTTTCAGTGAGGTAGTGTTTACTTCTGTGTAATAAACCAGGTTTCTGATGTGTTTTAGCAGCTTGGAGAATGTGTAGATCATATATGCTGATATGAAGTCAAACATTTGGATTTATATTAAATCTTTATGGTAAGTTTTTGAGCTAAATAATTTATTCTGGTGTTTCTGTATTTTTTAGGTGTTGGTTAAAGTGGTATGGTATAGTTCAGGAGTTATGATTAGCAGGTATCTGGAATTGCAGTGTGTTTGATTTTCTGGTTTTGTGGTAAAGGTGAGCAAGTCTGGGAATTTTGGAGAAGTGTTGAGCCAGAGTCGTGCAATGGGTCTGACTTGGCTGTCAGATCTAAGGAAGATCAGAGCCAGAGCAGACAATCAGATTAGTAGCTAGGTTAAAAATAACTAAAATTTTGGAAATCCAGTGGAGATTTTTTAAGCAAAAAAAACACCACAGTGCCAAACCAAATACACATTGACAGCATTCACTTGAATGAATGAATGAATGAATGCTGACAGTATGCTCATTACACTTCTGAACTGCTTGCACCCAGTTACCCCCCCCCCCCCTTTACCTTGCCGAAGCTACAGGTCTGCTGACAATGAAAAATGAAGAAAAAATATAATGAGCACAACATATATCACTGTATACAGTAACAGAAATGTTGCAGAAATGTTGCCTTGGCTAGTGGAAAAATGCAATTCCATCTTCTGATATAATGATGATTTAGAGCACAGTAGTTTCACCACACTTCACAAGAAATGGTCAAACAGCCCCAAGGTAAAAAAAAGTACAAAATACACACACTCTCCCCTTATATTGTGCCACTTCTGAGAAGGTACACCACCTCTGACTAAAGTTGAGGCAAAATGCAATAATAATGGCAACTTTGATCTTTGTTAGATACTTCCTCTCCCACAAAGCATAACAGCCATAACTTCTCTTTGCTGCCTTGCATAACATGCCCCCAGAATGATAGCCCCTTTCTGTATGCTAATTCCTTATTGACAAAAGAATGAGAAATGTAAGAACTGCAGTAACATTTTGCTATTTCAACTTGTGTTTGGTAAACACATACAACACATACACTGCCCCCAAGTCTTTATTTGCCTGCAGTAATCATATGATGACCTTATATAGTGCTTTACACACTCCCCTGAACTCTCTTTCTCTCACTAAAACAGGCCCATTTCCGTCGGTGGAAATATGCAAGCACTCTTGAGTAAAAGAAATAAAGCACCCCTCATCCTAAAAATGAGCTGCAAACCTTTTTATAAAATAATTGTCAAGCTGCAACATCTTGCAGTAGTCCTCCTTTCCTGCACAAAATGTTTAAATCCTCTTCCTTTTCAGCACTGTGGCACCGGCTTTTCTGGAAATCCAGCCAACCACAGTGCATAGATATGCAGTCCAGACCGAATAGAAAACATTCTCAGCCTGCAGGACTAGTCTGAATCAATAGTCAGCAGTTGCTCAAAAGAAAAAAAAAAAAAAAAAAACTCTTCTGGTTGCGAATCAGCTCTTTGCTGTTTAACTTACTGGATCATGAGTCAGAGCTGAGCTTGTACTCAGATTCTGGCTAAGCTCAAACTGACTCTGGGAGCATTATGGTATGTAGGAATACTGTAATGTGAGGAGTAGTGCAGTACGAGGGACTTTTTTCAGTGGGAGCAAGCAAACATGTCTGAATCTCAGCAAAGATGTTACGGTTTATTGTAGGTGAAATTTCCTCAATCTGCATCTGTTTCTCCTGTTTTACTAGCCTTAGAGGATGCCTCTTTGGTTCATAGGTTCATAGGTTCATACTAGGCTATCTGCCGTAGGGCATTTATAAGCCTAGCCAGAATGTGTTTAGCTTTCATCACCCATTTTAAATTAATTTTGCTATGCCCTTTTTCGAGGTTAGTATACTGTGCCTCTGTCTAACAGTGACACAGAAGTGATACCCGGGTTAAACCTACGATCTCCCATCCACTCATCAAGATTCCTCTTGAAGAGAGTCAATGAGGGACTCTGCCTAACCTGGACTGGGATTTTATTCCAGAGTGAAGGGAGCCTCTGGGTTATGAATCTGTCCATCCAGCATGTCCTATTTATTTCAGTGCTGAGGTTTAAGTCTCTCGAGCGTAGCTCGATGGGATTTGGATTTTCTGAGGTGCAGCATGTCCATTAATTCCGGGTTGGACATGGCTTTATACGTCAGGCACAGATCGCCCCTGAACAGGTGGTATGCCACTGAGTAGAGCTGGAGTTTCTTTAACCGGGCAGCATATGGCATCTGTTTGAGCCCTTTGATCCTCTTGGTGAGGTACTTTTGGGGTCTTTCCAGTTGCTGCAGGTGTCTGGTAAGGTACATCCCAAAAGGGTACTCAATTTTGGGCCTGATGAGGGATGAGTTAAGAGGCATGATGACCTCCCCTGATCTAGATGTGTATCCTTTCATGATTAGGTGGGCTATATAAAATGTTTTTCTAACCACTTTGGCCACGTGGTTGTCAAATGAGAGACTGCTATCAACTTGGGTCCCCAGGTCCCTAATTACTTCTTCTGTACTTAATGGATTACCACCTATGTGGTAATTTGTGGGCAATTTGTTTTTGCCAAAGGGGATGACTATACACTTTTTGGTGTTTAGCTTGAGGCCATGGCTCTGGCACCAGTTGTCTGTTTCTATGAGGCCCTTTTGGAGGATGCTTGTGTCGGCTGGAGAGTCGATTATGGTGCCCAGTTTGCAGTAATCTGCGAACGTGGTCAGCCACAGTCTTTCTGTGTTGGCCTGTACCTCCGAGAAATATATACCGAACAAGAGAGGTCCCAGGACTGAGCCTTGTGGGACGCCACTTGCAACTGGTTTGGAGTCTGACATGGCTCCAGCAATTCTAACCATGTGGGTTCTGTCCTTGAGCCAGTTTGCAACCCATCTAGTGACATAGGGGTTTATATTTAAGCTGGTGAGCTTATCTATAATGCCCGAGTGGGGTATTGTATTGAAGGCTTTTGCGAGGTTCAGGTAGGCTGTGTGGACCACCTTCCCCTCATCAATGGCCTTGGTGACTGTTTCAAAGAAATCAACCAGGTTTAAGAGGCAGGATCTGCCCTTAACAAAGCCGAACTGGGTAGGATCCAGTGTCTGTAGGTCCCCAATATCTTTATTTATGAGGTCCATGATGATCCTTTCCATAGCTTTGCAGACCAAGCTAGTCAGGCTTATGGGGCGATAGTTTCCAGGATCCGTTGAGGCACCACCTTTGTGGAGAGGGACCACTGTTGCTGTACACCACTCTTTGGGTACATATCCTGTAGTAAGGCTGAGATTGAACAGTAGTTTTATGTTTGGGTTAAGCTCTTCTTGGAATTCATGTAGGACGCAGCCCGGAACACCATCTGGTCCCATTGATGCTGCGTTTTTTGCTTTGGAGAGGGCGGCTCTTACCTGAGCATCTGAGATGTCAGTGGGGCAGCACTCTGCTGGGATAGATATTTGCCCTTTTGGTGGGGGGGGGGAGTTTGCGCTGAACCTGTCAGCTAGGATGTTGGCAATGTCTGTGGGTTCGGTGTATTTTTTGTCATTTTGGACTAATTCTGAGCATATCTGGGTATTCCCACCCAGGTTCCTAACATAACTAAAGAAAGGCTTGTGATTATCCTTAGTGTCCTGTGCAATTTTTCTCTCGAAGCTGGCCTTAGACGATTTTATGAGTGCCCGTAGTTTTTTGCTAATACTGATCAGAGATGCCTTCCCTTTTTGGGATTTTGCTCTATCATTTAGTAGCTTCCTCCTTCTATTGTATAGTTTGTTTATGGCTGGGGTCCACCAGACAGGACGTCTGCCTTTGGAGGATTGGGTCTTGGTTTTATTTGGGATTGCATGATCCATGCATTCCTGAAGGTGTTCATAGAATGCATTTATAAAGGATTCTGCAGTCTGGGCCATATTTTCCACAGGCCCAGGGGCTTTGAAGGATTCCACCTCGATTTTGAGGAGTGTGAAATTTGCTTTAGAGAAGTTTTTCACTGTGGTTTTCTGGGTAGGAGGTGGGGTCGGGATGTAAATATCCAGTGAGATTAGTTTATGGTCTGATCTTACCAGTGAGGGATAAACTTCTGGTCTGGAGCATAGAATCCCCATGTTGGTGATGATCAGGTCCAGTATGTTTTCCCCTCTTGTGGGAGTGGTAACAAGTTGTTCCATAGCATTTGAGTTTATAAATTCTAGGAACCTTTGGGCTAGGGTGTTGGAGCTAGAGTAATGCTCCCAGTCTATGGTTGGGTAGTTGAAGTTGCCCAATATAATGGTGTTTGGAGAGACCTTCATATTTTCCAGTGTTCTCAGGAAGGCCGAGTGGGGTTCCTGGGTTTGGGAGGGTGGTCTGTAGCAGGCTATAAACTGGAAGGCAGTTTTACCCACTGTTATTTGCACATGGATAGTCTCTGATGCTTCGTGCTGTGCCACCAACCTGGAGGTGTGGGTATCTTTGACGAATATTGATACTCCCCATCCTTTTGTGGTTCGGTCCAAGTTTTGGTATCGAAAAGCATGGTATGAGGTATAACCTGGTAGTGCTGGGGTGCTCTCGGGAGCCTTGAACCAGGTTTCTGTTACTGCACAGATATCGATATTCTCCTTGCTAAGGAGAGTTTCAAGTGCCTGCATCTTGAGGTTTAGACTTCTGGCATTGAGTAGCATTACTCTTAGTTTCTTATCCCTTGTGATACCTATGGAGGTGGGTTTGTCTTTTGAGCCTTGCCTAAAAAAGGCATTATGGGGGTAGCAAGAGTCTTTGCCAATATCCGAAAGCCCAGGGGTGACAGGTGCAAGCCGTCCCTAGCGAAGCATTGTGGCTTGTCGAGCATGTCATCCCAGGCTGACAGGCATTGGATCCCCTTTGAATGACACCAATACTTAAGCCAATTGTTGAAATTGATCATCTTGTCTTCATATTGTGGCATCATTCTTGGTGAGGGTAAGATGCTACTCAAGGTCAGGGTCATACCGGCCTGGGCCACATGCTCAGAGAGCTCTTCTATGTCTCTTTTCATGTAGTCCAGGGAGGTACATCTCAGGTCATTCACACCAGCATGGACAATGACTGAGTCATATTTGTACTTGCCTTGGAGTGACCTGAGTGCTTGTGTTATGTGGCGGATCCTAGCGCCCGACAGGCAGCTCACCATGACCTTCTCCTTGTTCAACCTGGTGAGCGGGACGTCAGTGTGCCTGACGATAGAGTCACCTATTACAAGTGTATCAGGTGTGTTGTTTATCCGTAAGGGCTGTGACTGTTCGGCACACTGACTTTGTGAGCTATGTGTTGCACATGTCTTGTTTTGGGGTAGCGGTTGCTTGGGTGTCTGCTTTGTAGGTCTCTGCTGCTTAGGCAGATTTTTATTTAGAGCCTCCGAGTATGTTTTTGTGTGTTTATTTGTTTGGTTTGCTGTTGTGGTAGGTCTATGTGAGACTGGAATTGTAGTGAGTGTGGTTTCCTTCTCCTCCTGACTGGTTATGCCAGTACTGAGTTGAGAGAGCTTAGCCTTCAGTTTGTCTATATGGATGCATCACTCACATGTGTTGGAATTTGTTGGGAGGAGGAGAGGGTTTTGGAATTTGTTGGGAGGAGGAGAGGGTTGGCAGCTTGCACTTTTCCTGACAGTTAGCCATCTTCTCTTAAAACATCTGATATGTTGCATAAAGTGCCCCAGTCCTGTAAGTTTCTTAATTCCTGCAGAAATTTCATTGTCAAAGTCAGCTTCTACCAAGCTTGTTTCAGCTACTAATTTTACCCCTTCTGACAAACTGGGAAAGGTTTTGGATAACCCCCAGGTCTTAATGAGGCTATAACCATTACCAGTAAATTGAAATTAAGAGTGTTGGACAGATAACTATTTATATTTGAACAGGTCAAAGTTTTTTAGATTTATTTTATATGCACATACACGCATATGTTTTTTTTATTTTCATTTTATTTTACATATGGAAAGTTTAATATTTGTTTCCTGTGTGTTGGTGTATATGTTGAATGTTGTTTTTATTATATTTAACGTGATCACTAATAGGGGCTAATTTAATAATTATGGGGGTTTGCCTTCTGTATAAAATGTTGAGCACTAGTAGGTTAATTTGTCTGAGGACGTTTGGTCATTGGTGCCTTACGAAAGCGCTTACATTAGTTGTTTTTTTATTGTTTTTATGCAGTAAAGTACTTACGTGGACTTCAGCTGTGTGGCTTTTTTATTTTTATTTGTTAGAAGTGTTTTTTACTGGTTTTTGGATATGTTTGTTTTAAAAAAAATGTTCTTCCTCCTTGGTCTTCAAAAATGTAAGACATAAGGCACAAATCTAAGTTCTTTGTAATTTAAGGAATTTAATTACTGATCTCCGTCCTTCAGATACTAAAGCTTCTATGTGTTCTAGGTATTTTTATATCCCAAGAAGACTCACAAAAAATGTTTTCCTTAGGCAGGTGGCAAATGTTGGAGGTGTGATGGAAATGAAAGAGGTAACTGGGAACATATATTTTGGGAGTGTAATGAGTTGGCAGACTTCAAAAATTTCCTACAGAGCACTCTGTCAGAAATATTGGGTGAGCAAAGGGGTGTAACTAAGGAAATTGCTTTTTTGAGCTGGAATATAGGATCTGAATTGCCTAGATGTAGTAAGGCCTTGCTAAGTTTAATTCTGGTGGCTGCTAAAAAAACAACTACTAGAAATGGAAAGCAAAGTCTATACCAACTGTATTGTAAGTATTGAATATTGTAACAGAGATAAAAGAACTGGAAATGGGATATTTGGAAAGTGTAGGAGCAAATTACTTAGAAAAAAAATAGAAATCGTGGGAACAATATATACAGAATAATGTTTTGGAGGTGAAATGACATTTACGGGAAGGCAGGGATTGAGCAATTTATATAATGTTGGAGTGATGATAGTTATACAAAAAAACGTATAATGTTTGTAACTAGGAACATATTAATATGGTTTGTTTTCTTTTATATAAATGTATGTTTGCCTATGTTGTAAGTGATAATTAAGAAAAGTGTTAAAAAACTTTGTGTTTAGTAGTATCTGTTATGTCTCAGATCAAACATATTTTGAAATGTGCTTATGACACTGCTGATGTTGTTTCCATGGCTAATACCTCTATCTCTGTTTTGAGGAGATTTACTTGGTTACAGTCTTATAAGTTGCCAGAAAATATTAAAAATGACACTTTAAATGCTTCTCTAGGTAAAGAAGTGTTATTAAGTCTTTCGTCTGAGGATGTTCTTAAGGATTTTGTTGAAAAGGGAAAGTTAATTCAGGGAGTTACCCAGATTTTTTACCTTCCTTTCCAAAATATAACAAACATAGCAAGGTTCAAGAAAGCAAAATTTCAAAAAAACATTGCCAGGAATAGTCAAAGAAGAAAGGAGGATCCTTGCAAAAAGAGGCAATCTAAAAAATCAGATTTACTATATGACCCCTGCAGATGTTCCTTTTCCCCATCCTGGCACATAAATATATTCCAGTGTTGAGCTCTTCATTATCCTTTGTGGTAGCAGGTAATTTCAGACATTTGAGAGCAGAGAATCATTCTAGAAGGTTACAGCTGGCAATGGGATTCCGTTTCTTATTTTCAAGAGGTTCTTCCACATCCTCCCAGTCAAAATGGTCTGTTTCCTCCTGTCTTGAATCAGATGTTTTCTCATGGGGATAATAGAATGGGTTATCTCAAATGAAACAGGGAAAGGACTTTTAATTCATTATTTTTCTGGTGCCAAAGAAAGAGAAAATCTGGAGACCTGTCCTAGATATTTCTTTGTAAACCTGCACATCATAGTTCCAAAATGCAAAAAGCTTTCTTTACAATCTGTTACCCCTCATTTCTCCTTCCAGTTTTTTGGTAACTTTTGATTTAAAAGATGCTTGTCATCATATTCCAGTCAACAACAGTTGGAGATTAATTTTGCTTTTCCCTGTGATTAGTTTGCATTTTCAGTTTGATGTGTTGCCTTTTGGATTACCTACAAGCATAAGAGACTTCACAAAGTGTCTTGCTGCTGTAATAGTTCATTACATGTTGCATGGTATTCACGTTTTCCCTTATCTAGATGATGCCTGAGTTTTTCAGATTATTTCAAAGCTTGTCAAGAATCCCTGACTTGGATAATAAAGGTATGTTTAGCTTGGGATTTTAGGTAAACAAAGAGAAATCTTTTCTCATTCCTTCTCACAAGATAATATTTATAGGATTGCTACTAGATACAATGCTCATGTTGGCTTTCCTTCCTCAAGACAAGAGTGGAGAGTTGCACTTAACAGTTTCTGGCATCTACCAGAAAATATCTCAGAAGTCTAGGTTTGATGGCCTCAACTATTCTCAGGATTACCTTGGTCAAACTCCACATGAAAGATTCAGTGTTTTGTCAAGTCACTTTGGACTCAACACAAGCATGCTCTCTCACTTCAAACTCCAGATCAGGGCTTTGTAAAAGGGGATTTAGAATGGTTGGTGAATCAGTTGTCTCTCAGCCCAAGTCTTCCCTCCTCCCTACCAGCACTTTTAGGGAGCTGTGTCAAAGGGTGTGAAAATGCAGAGTCTAAAACAACCAAGGCAAATTAAAACACATAAATGACAAAGAAATGATGGAACTAATAAAAACTCTCAAATCTCCAAACCATCTTTGGACTCCAGGGCCAGGCCCTCTGTTGGTAGTCACAAACAACACCGCCGTGATGTTGTACATAAATAAACAAAGTGGGGGGGGGGGTTCCAAGTCTTAACCCCTTTTGCAGACTAGCTGTGATAGCTTAGGATCTAGCAATCCAGTTCAGTTTGTCCCACCAGGCTACATGCATTCTGTCAGAGGAAAACATTGTGGAAAACAAGCTGAGCAGGACCAGGCCAGACACTCACAAATGGAAGTTACACCGGGGGGGCTTTTAGGAAATTTTCCATGTATGGGGATCTTCTCAGTCTGAACTGTTTGCCTACAGTCAAAACAGATAGCTAAATAACGTCTGCCCAAGGACCCCTTGCATGCTGTCCTGGAAATGTTTTTTTATTCCCATGGACAGAAATGTTTCTGTATGCTTTTCCACCATTTCCTCTGACAACTAGAGTTCTCCTCAAGATTCAGAAGGACTGTCCAAAGATAATTGTGATGATCTCTGTTTTGGTCCAGGTAACAGTGGATCTCCCTTCTTTTGAAGATGGCCAAGGGCAATTATCACAACCTTCCTCACAGAATGGACTTACTCACAGAGGTTGGGGGAGTTTGATACAGCCCAGTATTCAACATCTTCAGCTGACTGCCCACATGATAAAATTTTAATTCCTTTCAGGCACCTTTTCTGTTAGGATGTGCAGCAGGTTTTAAAGAGACCTGTTTCTAGAAGATCATATATCAGTAAGTGAAAAGTTTTTTCTAGCTGGTGCCAATCGAAGACCTAAGATCTTTTTAACGTTCAGACTCCTGTGATTCTTCAGTACTTGTCTAAGTTATTATCTTCTGGCCTTCCTTATTCATCTGTCAAGATTAATTTCTTAGTCATTTCTGCTTGATTACCACTGGACTCCCTCCCCTTTCTAACATGCCTTTTGTGAAACAGTTTTGAAAAGGTGGTACATATCCGCCCACCTAATAGAAAAGAGGCTCCTGCTTGGGATCTTAATTTTGTTTCAGAAAAAGGTATACTGTTTCCTTCTGAACATATTACTCTGACTTCTGCAAGAAGAGTTTCTAAGTTACAACCTCTTATTGTGAGTCATTCCTGTTTCATATTCCACAAAGATAGAATTACTTTGAGAGCAAATCCTTATTTTATGCCCAAGGTTGTTTCAGAGTATATACTAAACAAGGCTACCCATCTCCATGTTTTTTTTTCCAAGCCTAAAAATGAGAGAGAAATAATTCTTCACACTCTGGATGTTTTTAGGCAACTCAAGTACTATATTGGCATTACAAAATTCTTCAGGATTTCTAATCAACTGTTTTATCTACTATGAAGGTATGAACAAAGGACAGCCAATTTCTAAATGCTTGTCCTAGACTACTACTTTTTGTTATTCTCACCATAACAAGTCGCTTTCAGGCAAGGTCAGGGTCCACTCTTCTAGAACTCTGGCTACATCTGTGGCTTTCTGGAAAGGGATGAACTCTAAAAACATATTAGAGGCAGCACCTTGGTCTTTAGTTCACCCCTTTACCAAACCCTATAAACTAGATTCCTTCACTAGGTCTAGAACAAGCTTTGCTAAGACTTTTCTCCAAGAGCTCAAGGACTGTGATCCAGCTTCCTCCTCTCTTACTCAATAAGCTGTAGTATTCCTCCCGTATTCCTTAAGACTACTGCAGTACTGATGTACTGGTGAACATAGTACAGTTTTGTAAGTAACCTTACCATAACAATAGATGTCAAGTAGATCAGTGCTATAGTAGCTGCTTCTTCCCTCAATCACCATATTTTTGCTATTTTTTACCAGGGCATGAGGTCCTTTATCTTTATGTTCCTATCTGGCTGGACACAAGCATCCCTTTCTTCTGAGGTAAGAAAGCTATAAAGTATTTGGTGCCCTGGCCACTGGTTTTCTGTGCATCCCTCTTGCATACCAGTGACTGGGGTACATGGAAGAGGCCCTACAGCTTTGGAATTTTGGCCTGCTGGGCCCAGTCCTTCAGAACATTCCATAATGCTTAAGGCTATTACAGCAATAATCTATTAGAACATCTTCTGTTATGTTAAGTTTACTTACATGACTGTATTATCCAGTATGAAAACTTGAGTTACAGGGGGTAAACAACAAGTCCTATCTAGACCGTCTCAAACCTCTATCACTGTACTTGGTCTCCTACAAACTTCTGCTTGGTGATCTATGCCTAGCCTACAAGATATTCATTGATCCTACACTGATGGATCTGTTACATATCTGTGAAACAAATAGCATTAAAAATACCTGAACTAAGGACCTAAACTTCATCTACAACATGAACAGGACATGTTAGAAGGAGAGGTTTGTGTCTGAAAGATTACCCCTTCTTTGGAACAGAATACCCATCTATGTGAAGCAAAGCTTATATCTAACCCTATTCAAATGTAATTTGGACAAGTGGATGGCAAATCTTAAATTTACCCCTAGTTTGGCACATATGTCCACGATGGATAGGGACAAGCCTGTGAATGATTGATGTGTAGAAGTCTATATCATAACCAAACCAGACGATTCCTTGGGGTTTTGAAACATATCAGCAATATTTTAGTAGATTTTGGTAAGATTGGCTAGGCTTAAAATGGCTGTTGAGCCAATAGTGTGGTTACCACTTACGAACCCATGAAGCTATGCATAAGCTGACAAGGAATAAAGTTGTCAACCACAAATGGCTAAAAAAGCCACAACAATGAAAAATTAGCCTGTAAGTATTTTTTACAGGGAGGCAAGCCCCTTTCAGGCCTTACTATCTGGGGCCAAGCTTGCCATATATATATATATATATATATATATATATATATATATATATATATATAATTCTATGGTCATAACAACACAAAGTGGGGAGAAGTCTCCCAAAACAAAAGAACCACTCTGGTTCACTCATAGAAACTGCAGCAACAGGGATTTCCAAAAGAAACAGTTATCTGCATTTTGTACACTAAGGAATTGTGGCTTGACACTCAGTGAATTTGGTCTTACTATAGATACACCTGTTTTGAGCCAGGATATTTATAAAGCAGAACAAACAATGTCACAGTGATGTGGTGCATAAACAAACAAGGAAGAACCAGCTCTTTCCAACTGTAGAAGGAGGCAGTTTAAATTTAGGAGATACCTTTATATTTCAACATGTATTGCTCAGCAATCCATTTTCAAAAGGTATAGAATTAGTTAGCAGATGTCCTGAGTGGGACAGTAACCTTGATTCATGAGTGGAAGACTGATCTGTGCATCTTTCAATAGACCATACGAATGGTGAGTCTCACATAAGCAGATCCTTTTGTCCCCATTACATCAGTCTAGTCACAACCTTTTGTTTAATATTCTCCATAGCAAAATATGTAGAAGGTACTACTACTGGGACACAGGTGGACAGTAGTCTCTCCTTTGATAATCACATCGCCACAGTAGTCAGGAACTCCTTCTACATGGCACACCTCATCACAAAAGGTTTCTCATCCAGAAAAAAAGAGGTCATTGTTCCCCTCTACTCATCACTCATTAGACCCATTATAGAGTACAACGCCCCTTTTGGTATGTACCTCACAAGACATCTACAACAACTGGAAAGGCCGCAGAAATACCTCACAAAGAGGATTACTGGCCTCAAACAGATGCCCTACGCAGACCGTCTCAAAAAACTCCAGCTTTACTCCATCGCATATCGTCTACTCAGATGTGATCTCTGCCTAACATACAAAGCTATGTCAAACCCAGAGCTGTTGGACATGCTCCACTTAAAGAAATCCAAATCCCTATGAGCTACACTCTCTAGGGACCTAAACCTTGTCACCACAATACACAGAACATGCTGGAGGGATAGATTCCTGTCCCAGAGACTTCCCATACTCTGGAATAAACTACCTATCTATATCAAACAAAGCTCCTCATTAGCACTCTTCAAGAAAAATCTTAATGATTGGATGGGAAACAGGAAATTCACCCAGGGGATCACCTCTGTGGCTCTGCTCAACAGTGGCACAGGAAAATAATTTTCTTGGATGGCAAAAGCCAGGGTACCTTTTTGGCTGGGCTTGTATAGGCCCCAGGGCCGATAGCCTAACCTACCTATGAACCCATGAACCTAGGTAGATGACTTCTCCTTCATAAGGACTCACACCTTAATACATGCCTTCCCACCCTTTTCTCAGATACAGAAGTTAATTTGCAAAGCTGAGAATCACTGAGGAATCCTTAGAGTGTGCCTGTTGTGACTGGCCAGTGGGCTATTTTGCTTGTTTACTGTGCCCTGTTTAGATGTAGGTGCTCAGAATCCCAATTGTCCTGTAAAAACTACCCCTAAGAGTTCCTGAGCACTTAGTTGCTTGATGAGCACCAAGTTTGCACAAAGAAGGAGATTGATTCATGAGATTAGACTTAGGCCGTACTTCTCATCCAACTATCACCCTAGGAAATTTGTTCTCTCTCACAGTGGGTGGGGTTAACATGGTTAATCATTGAACAGTACCCTGAGTAGCTTCTCAAAATCACCTGCCATTTAGCTTCACATAACACCTTGGCGTTTGTATATTCTCCACCACCTTCAGAATAAATAATCATATCTCATGCTTGAAAGTTAAATGGTTTGCAGAAACTCAAATTCAACCAATACATTCTCCAATGTATAAAAAGACACACCAGAAACTAGGTTTACTGTATCGCATCAAAACATTTCTAAACCCTAATGCCAGACTCTCCCTTGCACAGGCACTCTTCCTCCCCTCCCTTCTATATGCTGCCCCAGTTCTTACCAACATAAAGACCACAACCTTGAACAGACTTCAACAAACCCACCATAAGATAGCTAGATTTATCACAAACTCTCCATACAATACACATCACTGCCTCACCCTAAACTCCCTCCAGTGGCTTGAACTCCACCAACAACTACTGCTATCACAATTTCAAATGTTACACTGCATTCTTTACAAACCTTCATCCTGTCCTGCTCTCTCTTCCTTTGTCTCTATCTATACTCCAACTCAGACTCTCAGTACCTCTAATCAGCAACTGCTAGACATCCACCAACACAAAAAAAACAGTAGGCAAACTTCTATATAAACAGTCTGTTGCTCAAGCTTGGAATAAACTTCCCCTAGACATATGTTCCATCGCTCACCCTTCACACTTTAAAAATGAACTCAAACTTCATCTACTTAACTCCAAAACTTGCCCTTGTCAAGACCCAACCTAAACTCCCCATACCCCACATACACACCTAAACAATCCCTCCCCTTTCATCTAAGTACTCTATGATATGGATACTTTCTAAACTTAATGAATGTATGGATGGTCAAATTCTTCTGTAAATTTTTAATATATCATTTCTCTGTAAAAACATGATGTGTATATTCATTTGTGCATGCAATTTACTTGTGTCTTTACTATCTGTTCACCATATTTTTTGTAATTCTTTAGACTCAAAAGTTCTAATTTCTGTAAACTGCTTGAATGGAGCTTTTCTCCTCGGGTCTCCACTGAAAATGGGCCACAAGCCCAGCTGGACCAACCCGGTTAACAAATGTCAGTAAATAAATAAAAAAGGCTAGGCTTTGTGACTGAAGCTATTCAGAAGTTGTTTTGAATGCATATTTACAGAATGTGATCAATGCAATGAATCAGGGACATGTTACTTCATTGCTTTTTATGGATGAGATAGATGATCCCTTCCGTTAATGACACAGGCAGATTAGGTAATCTGTCCCCTTCCTCTGGTGTTGCCAATAGTTTTAAAGAAGATTTTTAACACTGACTCTTAGTGATAGCAGCAGTTCTAACTATGGTAAGAATGTATATATTAAATATTAAAGAGATAACAAGCGTAATAATTTTATTATGAATTATGGTACTTTATCTAAACATGTAGAGAACATCATATTATGTTGTAATCATGAGCTCTTTTGTATTTGGCAAGTCATGTTATATGTACAGTTAAGGCAGAATTCTTAGCAAATGATTCTTAAATAAGACATTTGAGATGTGATGTTGTGTTTTCCATCTGGGTTCAACATGTGGGTTTTCAGATGCAATGCCAGCCAACTTCCAAAGACTTCAGACCGCTGGGTTCCGCCTGCTCTACCTATAACCCCCCTGCTCCACCAGAACTACCTCTGGTCTAGTTTGACACTATTCCAGATAGCAGCTCAGTCATGTGCTCTGTTGAGTGTATCCTTTTTCTGAGAGATTTTTGAGAATGTTAGCTCCTCTACCTTAATTTTTGCTATTTGTGTGAGTTAGGTTAGCTTGTTAGAGTTAGTTCCTTTATCCCCTGCCTTCCTTCATCTTGCTTACTAATTGTTCTGTGTGTGTGTGTGTGTGTGTGTGTGTGTGTGTGTGTGTGTGTGTGTGTGTGTGTGTGTGTGTGTGTGTGTGTGTGTTATGGTCAGTTTAGTGGTTTGTTCAGTAGGTTTTTTCCCACCTTTAGGGCTAGTGTTTTCTTGTTTGTGTTAGGGTTATTTTAGGTAGTTGTAGGTTATGTACATATTATGGATAAGGGTTTTAAAAAGTGCATTGCGTGTAGGCATAAGCTCCCATCCTAGGATGCCCATGAATGGTGTGTCTGTTGTCTCAACATTGCTAATCTTGAGTCCTCTTGTGCTATTTGCAAGGGCTTTGGCTCTGATGCCATTAACGAGAGGAGGGACAAATTGATGCTGAAGAGTCTCCTTCCTTTGGGTGACTCTTCCTCA
>NC_056731.1:1323967262-1324132262 GCF_019279795.1 Protopterus annectens | reverse complement strand
GCAGGAGCAAAGTTAAGCTGGGCTAGATGAAGTGTGTAGATTATTTGTGTTAGACTGGTTGCGTTTAGATATTCTGTCTTTAGAATAAAATGACTTAGACTCAGATATACACGTATACATATACATGTATAACTATACATATATATATATATATATATATATATATATATATATATATATATATATATAAATATATAGACACATACATTTATGTACACACACACACATACAAATACACACACGCTGATGTATGTACATGCGTATAATACTGCTTTGGAGAAACTGCTTTGATATAATCATTCATCCATAGAGTATATATGCAGTTTAAACATGCTAATCCTTCATTATTTGAAGTAGCTGATTAGTGTTTGTGCAGAGTGTAGACTATCATGCAGCTCAGTGTAATATTAGTAGTTAAATCTTAGTATCAGGTACCTAGTAGAAGTTTAATATCACTACTTGGGGGAGAAAATTGAGTCTGGTTGTGGTAGTAGGGTTTCCTGCACCTCAGGGGACCTTGTTGATGGTAGTTGTTTTCAGCTGTACAGAGGTATTTTTGTTTTCTTTATTTATTGTGGCTCTGAAATGCTATTCAGCTTTTGCAGTTGTAAAACATGTCAGTAGGGAGAGGTGATCAGTGCAGTCACATAGTTTAGTTATGTTTCATAACGTTTAAGAATGACTACTGGCAGCCCAGTGATGCTGCTAGCCAAAGTATTGTGGAAGTTGAGATAGTACTTTAGTCTGAGCACATCTTTGTGATCCTTCATGTGTGGTACCAACACTTGAGACAAGTGGTATACAAAGAAGAGGGGTAGGTTTCCTCATAGAATATAACCGGATCCAGTACAGTTTTTTCACGCTCTCAGAAGTATTAAGCTTTTCAGCATTTCTGTACAGAATTCAGTTTCATCTTCTGTTTGCTTCTCTGCTGTAATTGTCACGGGGACCCTGTTACTCATTTAAGTGACATGTTGGAGTTTGTATTACGATAAAGAGTGGGTTAATGCAGCCATAGACTATTGTAGAGGGTGCTTTAGTATGTACAGTCTGTCTCATGATAATTTATTCTCTGTTTTATTTTACTATGTTGTTATATAGGTTTGTCCATCAGAAGTGTGTGTTGGAAAGGAGACCGCTTTCTAGCAGGAACACAAGACAGTGAAATATTTGAAGTGATTGTGAGAGAAAGAGATAAACCAGTGCTAATAATGCAGGGTCACTGTGAAGGAGAGCTCTGGGCACTTGCAGTTCATCCCAAGAAACCTCTGGCAATTACTGGTAGCGATGACAGATCTGTGAGGTAGGTATATCATAATCTGTATTGTAGTGCACAACTTGGGCTGGATTCCACTTTCATTTTTTAAGCATCGTCAGTTTTGTTTAGCTAAGTTAATAAGTATTTCACTGCTGCACAGCTTTTGCAATGTAACATAGGTTACATGACACTGACAAAGACTTTAACTTTAACCATATTGCCTAAGCAGTGTATGTGCAGTTTATTTTCTGTCACCTTTTATGAAAATCTGTATTTTCAGATATGCTTGTGAAATTCAGTTAGTTTAGCATGCTAAGCAGCATTGTATCAGGGCATTTTAGCACTTCAGATATGTACTTAGCCTTTGTCTTGTACATAAAATAAAATGTATGTCATGCAGAGAATTGTACAGGAGAAATGGAATCCTTGTTGTAAATGATGTGCCCCACTTTTTTGCAAAAAAAAACATTCTGTTGTGTGAACTGTAGTGCCCAGGCACAGACCGTGGTGTTCATTAACATAATATACAGTTTGTTAAAGAGTTAGTGTGCAGTTTAGCTCATTCACAGTCCAGACGGTATAGTGGTTCATAAAACTGAATCATACTACTTTTAGGGCTGCATCATGCATAATTTCTGTAAGGGACTGCGCACAATATTCCCAGCAGGTATCAGCACAACAAGACAGCTCCCTATTCTGCAGTAATGGTAAGTAGGGATTTATAAAGCTTTTTCCCCTCTGTTGAAATGGCTGTGGAACAGTGTACATTAGCACTTTATGCTAACTTGTGGATTCTGTGCAGATACTGCATCACTACTGGGGGATAGAATTGAGTGTGATTGTGATAGCAGGTTTTTCTGCCCCTCAGCGGTCTCCGTTGATGGTAGTTGTTTTCAACTGCTCAAAGGAATTTTTGTTTTCTTTATTTACTGTGGCACTGATGTGCCAGAGATCAGCTCCAGCAGCTGCTGCACAATATATCAGTTGGGAAGGTAGATACAGTCACAACCTGTACCCCAGGTGTACATATACCATTTGGGTTCCATAGTTCACCCCATGGGACTGGACCATGTACAGCTGGTGTGTTTTTTATGAATTTTGTATGATCGGGGGGGGGGGTCCTTTGTATCTATACTCTGTGCCTGGAGTATTTTGTTTACACAATGAGGTAGCAATGCATATAATGTCATACCCAATTGTGTAATACCTATTCTAAACTGCAAAGGGTTATGGTATGCAGTTTTATGGCATAACAGACCTGCTTCATGCTGTACTATGCTTATGAATAGAGACCTAAGAGTTATGATAGCATTTAGTAAACATTCATTCGCCCCACATTGTAACTGGAAAACATCTGTCCATGTGTAAAAATATGAAATAATGTTCTGCCTATTGTCATTACCTTATCATGGGCAACATAGAACAGTGAGTGCTCATGTGGGACTTCTGTGATCTTAACATTTTCTGTGAGCCCTGCCTTACCACCTCCCTGTCTGTCCCTCAGTCTCTTTGTTGCTTTCTCTATTTCATTATTTTCTGCCGTGTAGTATATTACAGACAAAAGCTACATTACTGAATAGTCTGCTTCCTGACATCTGGAGTAAATCTAGTGCTGGTGGCCGTACCTTTAAGGCTGTTTTTTTTTACTCACTGTAAAAGACTCACATCGCTGAGTACTATATGATTATTTAGTATTTATAAAAATACTGCACTGATGAGTCCTGGCGATATCCCTGGCTGCATCTGAAATAGCATGAAGCATGATTTAGTCACATCCATAAGAACATGGTTCAATCTCAGCTTCCATTCAGGTTTTGTACCAACTGAATGGAGAACAGCTACAGTTATTTCCCTGTATAAGGGAGGACCTTCTACAAACTGAGACAATTACACTCCAATAAGTCTGACCAGCTTCACATGCAAAGCTATAGAAAGACTTATTATGGAACTAATAAATCTGAACATAGGTAATTTCCAAACACTGGATCCATCTCAGTTTGGATTTGTTAAGGGTTGGTCGTGTTGGACTTTTTGAAAAGGTCCCCAAAGCAATGGATGAAGGCAGAATGGTGCACACAATATATCACAACCTGGCCAAAGCTTCTGACACAATTCTTCACTAAGGCAATGTAGAAAAACAAAATAAACTGTGAATAAACCCCCGTGTTACCCACTGGATTGCCAACTGTTTCACAGATAGGATGCAGGAAATCAAAATGGGGGAAGTTACCTCCACAAAGAGATCAGTCACCAGTAGATCTCCCTAGGGTTCTGTGCTGGGACCCCTCTCATTTGACATCTACCTTTCTAAAGTAAAAGCCAATACGAAAGGGCTGTGTCTGACCAAGTTTGCAGAGGTCTGCAAGCTAGGCACACTGATTGAATTCCCAGTTGTCTTAATCATCTGCAGGAAGTTTTGTCCCAAACAAATAGCGTGCTAAAATCATGGACTGAAACTTAATGCCAAAAAATGCATTATTGTATCTTTTGGGAAGTCATCTATTCCAGGGAAGTACCACATTGAAAATGCACCCCTAAGATTTGACCCAGTTGCACAAGATTTGGGAAGTTAAGTGCAAGTGACCTAATGTTCGACCAACAAGTATTCATTGTTGCAAGAATGTTCTTCTATATTGCACAGTTTATAAACAAAGGGATTGCGTCTAGATCTAGGTATACGACATTGTTCTCCATTACTCAGTCCTCATTTGCTCATTCATTGAATATAATGCCCCCTTTGGCATGTATCTGTCCAGGCACATGCAACAACTGGAACACCCACAGGATACCTTACTAAAAGGATACAAGGCCTAAATAGCATATCCTACATCATCATCATCAACCCCCTTTTTCCCATTTTATATGTGGTGTTGGGGTGTTGTGTCAACCATTGCCATCTCTCTTTCTGTCCATTCAATACTACTTCTTCGTCACTCATATCTGACTGTTGCAGGTCTTCTCTCACACAATACATCCACCTCTTTGCTGGACACCCTTATTTCCTCATCTTCTTCCTGTCTGTCATAATCTTCTTTGCCAGAGTATCTTCTGCTTTTCTGCACATGTGCCCAAACCACAGTATTCTGTTCTGTTTGACCTTCTCTGTAATTGGAACTACTTTTGTTTCTGCTCTTATGTCCTTATTTCTTTGTCTGTACCACACTGTGCATGCTTCCACCCATCTCAGGCACTTCATCTCCCTCCCCTTCAACTGCTCTTCCTGTACTGCCCAGGTTTTTGTACCGTACAGTAGTACTGGAAACACCACTGTTTCATGCACCTTAATTTTCATCCTCTTTGTCATTCTTCTGTCATAAAATACCCTGACCCTCTGTGCCAGCTGGCTGCAGCCCTTCTGATTCTAGCTTTGTCATCCTCATTTAGACTTCCCCTCTCCTCAGCCACCCTCCAAGATACTTGAAGCTGTTAACCTGCTCCACTATTTTCCCTGCTATCTCTATTTTCAGATTCTTCTGAATTCCACCATTTGCTGCCATTTCAACTGTCTTATCTGTACTCAGTTTCATCCCATGTGCCTTCAGTTTTGCATCCCATTCCCTTATCCTTTGCTGAAGTTTTTGCTCAGACTCTGCCTGTAATGCCACATTGCCTGCATACAGCAACTTTGTTGATCTGTCACCACCCACCTGTTTGCTAATGTAGTCCATCACAAGTATGTACAGCAGTGGGCTTAGAGCAGAACTCTAGTGCACACCCACTCCCACTGGGAACTGCTCTGTGAGGCTGAACTCTGTTCCTACTTGAGTCATTGTGTCCTTGTACATAGCTTTCACTAATTCTACCTTTGAGCCACCACAGGACTGCCCAAATCAGGTTTCTTGGGACCTTGTTATATGCTTTCCAAGTCTAGGAACACCCAGTTGGACTCTTTCCTCATCTCTAGCTTCTTTTCAGCTATCTGTCTCACTGCAAACATTGTCTCAGTTGTGCTGCATCCTGATCTGAATCCAAACTGTTCATCTCTTATCTTACTTTATCCTACTCTGTGTATTCATTTATCAGTCACTCTCTCCAGAACTTTCCATGCAATGTGACAAGAGGTTGATACCTTTGTACTGCCCTCAGTTGTAAAAGTCCCTTTGTTCTTGTACACTGGCACTGGTATGCTTATTTTGCAGTCAACTGGGATATGCCTTTCTCTCCACATTACTATGAGAACCCTCAGGAGACATTTCTCCCCATCTTAACAGTTATGACCTCATCTGAGCCTGCAGTTTTCCCTGATTTCATTTTCTGTAATGCTGTCCTTTCTTCTTCCATGGTGCATTGCTCCTCTTCTCTCTTTGCAGGCCTTGCCTAGGGCAATACAGCTTCTGTGGGGTTTTCTTCATTCAGAAGCTGCTGGAAATACTCCTTCCATCTGCATTTGATGTCCTGTGTACTGGTGAGCAAGTTGTTGCTGACATCTCTTATGAAAGGTGTCTGCCTCTCTTTATTTTTCTGTCTTTGCCTTGTAGGCAGATAGAATTTCTTTGTGCCATCTACTTACTTACTCTTAGCCTCTTTGTTAGCCAGCCAGTATTCTGTCCTAGCCAGGTCCGTCTTTTCTGTCTCCCACTTTTTCCAGCACCCCTTCTTTCTTTTGATGACTTCCTGGACTTCTGCATTCCTCCACCATCTTTCCTTTTTGTACCTCATTTCAATAGCTGGCTTGGCCACATATCTGTTCTGTAGTCCTCACATATGCTGTTTTGAGGCACTGGCATTCTTTTTCAGCTCCACCTATTTCCTTTTCTTCTTGGGGTGCTAGATCCCTGAGTAATTCCTTGAACTGTTGTGCTTTCTCTTCAATCAACATCCAGGTCTTCAACCTAATGTCTGTTGACCTAAGAGCTTTCTCTCACCACTGCTTGTAGTTGATTGTGGCAATCAGTGGTTTATGCTGTAGATCATATGGAACAGGGGTCACTAGGTTATTTTGGAACAGAGGCAGATGCTTGTATCTTGGAGGTGATTTTTGAGCGTGAGTTTAAAGTTTGTGTGGTTAGTTATAGATCTGATGTTAGTTGGTAAGACATTCCAGAGTTTTGCTACGGTGTAGGAGTGTAGGCATCCACTTATAGATGTGACCTTGATTTGCAACAATGAGGATGTATGCGGGAACTAGAAGGGAAAATATCACAAAAGATGGGAGATTTCTGAAGAAATTTATGAAAATATTTGGTATGTAAGACATGAATTCAGTAGAACAAACTCTGAGAGAATGTATATGTTATTCCTCAAGGTACAATAACTGGGCTAGATTAGGCAGAAATTATATTTCACACGAAAATATGCATTTAATTGAAAGCCTTGACACACATCCATTAGCTATTTCAGATCATGCGCTAATAACAACTACAATAAAAATGCATGGTTATGAAGTAAAATTAGATACTGGCACTTCCACACCTACCTGTTCAAAAGAGAGAAATTTAAGGAATGGGTACTGGAAATGATTTGAGAGTTGCTAGGGAAGATAGAAATTTCTCCAGAAATTATACTTAGTGCGTGGGGCAAAATGAAAGTGGAGTTTAAAAATAGGGTAGAATTAAGAGAAAATGAGATATTTTCAAGAAGTAATACAAATTATGTAGAGGGGCTAACAGAGGTTAAAGTTTTGCAGAATAAGGGGAATCTCTCAGAACAAAAAGAGGCACAACTGCAGAATGGTAAGGAGAACATAAGGGAGTATCAGGATAATATGCATGTGCTTAGAGAGATTGCTGTTAAGCAAATGATTTTTGATAATAACTCCAGAGAACAAGCACTCTCAGTACTATGACTTAGGCAACAGAAAATAGAAAGGGTTATTGCCAAACGTAGGGAGCCTGTAACAAGAAAAATAACCAGAGACCTTGTAGAGGTATTAGAGCTATGTCAATTTTTTTATGAAAATCTGTGTAAAGCAGAGGAATGTGGAAATCAAGAAAACCCACAAATGGAAATGTTTATGGAAGACTTAAATATGCCAAGATTAGAGGCATAAGAGTAGAACAGATAAAAATTATGGCACATAATCAATCTGCTGGGAAGTCTTCAGGAATAGATATTATTTGGAAGTTAGGAGGGAAGAAAGTGATAAAGATCTGTAAAGTTTTGTTTAGCAGTATTTTAAAAGGAGAGGAAGAGCCAACATCCTGGAAGAAAGCTGTAGTGGCTGTACTACCCAAAGCTGGTAAAGATCCATCACACCCGGCTTCATAATGAATTTTAAACCATGATTATTAAGTATTTATCTCTATAATTGCTAAGACAATGGCAAAGATGTTGCCAAATTTAACAGATATGGATCAGTGTGGGTTTTGTAGAGCAGAGACCACCATCCTCCATATATCAGCAACCTAAACCACCATCCTCCATATATCAGCAACCTAAACCACCATCCTCCGTATATACATCAACCTAAACCACCATGGTCCGTATATATAGACCTCTTCAAGCATGTGAATTATCCTTGTTCTGATGAAGTCATTGTCTATGATGAAAGCACTTAACAACTAATGGATTTTGCTGGTGTTTGATTCAAATAAAGTGGAGTTTTTCTTGATGGCTACTGGGTGCATTACTTTGGTTATTTGTGGAGCAGAGGCAAACATTTGACAACATTAACAGAACAATGATGAACCAGAGGGAAACAGAATATAAGAAAATACTGCTCTTGTTGGTGGGTTGTTGCAGAGAAAGCATTTGACAGAGTAAGCTGGGATTTGATGAGTAGGGCAATGGAAGCATTTGCATTTCCTGTTACAATAATAAAGTTAATTACTAGGATATATGAGGGATCAGAGGCAAAAATTAAAGTGGGAGAGTTCTTCTCCGATAAGTCTGTCTGAACAGAGGAACGAGGGAGGATTATCCTCATTTGCATTACATTTAGAGCCATTTACAAAGAACATAAGGGACTCAGAAATTCAAGGATATAATTGGTATGGTGAACAAGAAAAGTTGGCTTTATTTGCAGACAATATTATTTTTGTACTTGAGAAAGCTAGAAAAGGACATCTCAGAGTTATTGAGCATTCTGAGACAGTTTCATATTTTGGGGGAATATAAAATTAGTGAAGACAAAACAAAGGCTAAGCTGTAAACTATGTACCCACATATGAATTGGTTTAGAAAAAAATGTATTTATGGGAACACGATAAAATGAACTAAAAAGGAGTACAGGTTAAAAAGGATTGTGATATGGCAGCTAAGGATATGTGGGAAGAAACTAAACAAAAAATAATACAAAGGCTGAGAAACTGGAAGCTCGTGCGTATGGATACAAAGATGTTTTAGTCCCTTTAGTTTTATATATCGGCCAAGATATTTTTATCAACCAGAGGAAAAGTTATGGACAATAATTAATAAAAAGTGAAGGATTTTATCTGGGAGGGGAAGATGGCAATGGTCAAGTGGGATATGTTGATCCTCCAATAAAACAATGTGGTTTAGGATTGTCTGATTTGAAGGGATATTTTAGAGCTTCACAATATACATAACAGAAGCAGAACGCTATAATTCATAGTTGAAAGGGATAATGATGAAATGGAGGGAAATTTGAAGAAATAAAGAGAGAATAGAATTTTGGATGTAGATCTTTAAGGAGGATAAAAACAGTCAAAAAGAATATTATATTCATAAGATAGAAGAAAGTATTCTAAGAACTAAGCCAACATGAGACTAGAGAAAGTAGGTCCTGCTGATAGGGATGATTGCAATTAGGGGTACAGCGAATAAGCAAGACGGAGCTGGAATTTACTAGAGAAAACTGGCAAAGGAACAAAGGTATGGAGATCAAATAAACAGAGAGGGAAAGGTATTAAAGATGCTAAGAAGACATTTGGACTGTCTTCTGTATCAGGGATTGATGTCAGAGTATAGGCAAAGAGAAAGGGACTGGGAAATCTTAAGTGAAAGACCTGCTCTGGTAGAGGTTTTAGTTGAATCTTGAACAGAAGCTGCTGTTAAAAAAGAGATAATTAGATCATTTAAAATATTGCATGATAACGGAATCAATCAGAGGAAGTTAGAAAAGATTGGGAAGAGAGATTGGATAAGCAATTCGTAACAAAACAAAAGGAGGACATATGTATGGCTCCCAAAATGGAATAGAGTTCAGAATATTTAGGATTTTTGCTTGGAAATGTTTGCATATGTATTTTTATTCCCCACGTAGACTGCAATGATTTTTTTTCTCAGGTGGATGGCAAGCATTTGAGGTGTGATGAGGAAGAAAGAGGTAACTGGGAACACATGCTTTGGGAGTGTAATGAGTTGGTAGATTTTAATAATTCCCTACAGAGTACTCTGTCAGAAATACTGGATGAGCGAATGGGTGTAACTAAGGAAATTATTTTTTTTAGCTGGGATACAGGATCTGAATTGCCTAGATTTTTATTTTATTTATTTATTTATTTATTTATCATTTGTTTACTGAGAAAGTCTGACTTGGAACGAAGCCAATTTTCAGCAGAGGTCCAGGGAGAAATGCTCCAGACTTTGCTTAGATATACTAAGGCCTTGTTAAATTTGTATCTGGTGACTGCCAAACAAATACTAGAAAATGGAAATCAAAATGTAAATCAACAGTATTTGAAGGAGTGAATATTGTAACAGAGATAGAAGAACTGGAAGTGGGATCTTTAGAAAAAGGTAAGAATAAATTACATAGAAAAAATTTAAACTATGGGAGCAATTAATGCAGAAAAATGTTTTGGGGGAGGAGTGAGGTTTAAGAGAAGGCAGCAGTTCAGCAACTTGTGTAATGTTGAGTTGATTATAATTGTGTAAAATAATGTATTTGATGCATAATTTTTGATCATAGGTTCATAGGATCATACTAGGCTAATGACCACAAGAGTCTTTACAAGCCTAGCAGTGCACCACAGCCCATTTATTTCCCAGAGTTCCTTGGACTCCGGCATGGTGGGGAATGTTAGCAAGGAGACAGCTACACATTATGTGTGTGCCGGGGGAGTATGTTAATCCAGGATTAATTTATTTACTGTTGGCCTCTGTCCAGCAGAGACATGGAGGCCAGGCTTGGGGTGAATTTGTGATTTCCCATCCAGTGAACAAGCTTTCTTTTAAACAGAGTCAGGGATGAAATCTGTTTCACATAGATGTGGAGCTTATTCCACAGCATGGGGATCCTTTCAGACACATTTTGGTCCCTCCAGCAGGTTCTCTTTATGTTGCAGACAAAGTTCAGGTCCGTGAATCTAGTGTTTCTTTTGTAGTTTGTCTTGTGCATATGCAAGAGATCCATCAGAGCTGGATCTGAGGATGCCTTATATGCTAAGGCATAGATTGCCTCTAAGTAACCTGTAGTAGACTGAGTGTAGAGAACAGACCTTAAGGCAATCTGTGTAGGACAGGATATTCATACCCTGAATTTTTCTGGTGAGGAACCTTTGTGGGCATTCCAGCTGTTGCAAGTGACTGGCTAGGTACATGCCAAAGGGAGCACTGTACTCAATGATGGATCTGGTCCTGGCAGAGTAGAGTGGTATTATTTCTTCTCTGGAACTGGATGCCATACCCTTGCTTATGAGAATATTTTTTTTTACTATTTTGGCTATGTGTTGGTTGAATACCAGATTACTGTCTGCATACGTTTCCAGATCCTTAACTATTGTTATCAACTCTTAGTGGTGTTTTATCAATGAAGTAATTAGCTTGGGTGAATGCTTTCCCAAAGGGCACTATGATGCATTTCTTTGCATTGAGTTTTAATCCGTGGCTTTCACACCAGTCATTTGTTTGTGTTAGATGCTCTGTTAAGGGGGGAAAGCTATGATAGCTCCCAATTTACAGTAATCTGCAAACTAAATGAGCCAGAGGCCTTGGATGTTAGCCTTGACTTTCGAGAAGTAGACCCCAAAGAGGAACAGGTCCAACACAGAGCCCTGGGTACTCTGCTGGTGTCCGGTCTCTTGGTGGAGGTGGTCTCACTGATCCTAACTCCTTGAGTCCTGACTTTGAGCCATCTGGCAATCCAGTGAGTTATGTAGGGATTTATGCATAGTTCTGAGAGTTTGTCAACAATACCTTAGTGGAGAATTGTATCAAATGCTTTGGCGAGGTCAATGTAAGAGGTATGCACCACTTTCCCCTCATCCATAGCCATGGTTACCCTCTTCAAGAAGTCTATCAGGTTAAGTAGGCAAGATCATCCCTTACCAAAGCCAGACTGGGATCAGTCCAGTGTCTGTAGGGTGCTAATATCCTTGTTGATCATATGCATGATAGTCCGTTCCATACCTTTGCATATTACACTTGTCAGACTGATGGATATGTATGTAGTTCCTGGGGTCAGTTGAAGGTGTACCCTTATGAAGAGAGATGACCATTAGAGCTGGCATGTAACCTGTTGTGAGGCTGTAGGTGAAGTGTGGTTCTGCTAGGTCATGTTTTAGGCTGTTTAGGAGGCAACCAGGGATATTGTCAGGGCACATTGAAGCAGTGTTTTTGGCCTTAGTGAGTATCTCTAGGACATGCTCCCTTTTGATAGTTGAGGTGGGATGGGCTAGAAGGGATTCACAAGGGTTAGCTGGGAGGGAGTGGTGGGTGAAGTCAGAATTAAATTTATAAGCCAGTGGATTTGCTGAGTCACCCTGCCCAGTGAAGGTTGTATCATTTACCACCAGTCCTGCACACTGATGAGTATTACCTTTAATACTCCTGACATAGCTGAAGAAGGCCTTGTGATTGTCCATAGCCTGGAAGGCTAACTTGACCTCGTAATTGGCCTTGCTGGAATTTGTTAGATCTGTTAGTTTCTTGTTTACTTGAATCAGACAGCTGTTGTCTGTATGAGACTTGCTCTTTTTGATTTTGGCCATGACTTTTTATTTTGTTGTATAGCCTTTTAAAGTAAGGATTCCACCAGTGTGGTTTGTTTTTTGATGTTAGATCTGGGTTTACTTCTGATAGGTATAGCACCAGTTTACATGTTTGTACAGGGTTTCTGTAAATAATTCTGCATAGGTAGCTATGTTCTCTGGATTTGGATAGCTGTGAATTTTGACAAATATTGCTTAATAGGATGTAGTTTGCTTTAGTATAGTTCCTACCTGTTACGCATTTAGTTTGATGCTCTGGGATGAAATTTATTTTGAGGGAGACAACTTTGTGGTCCAACTTCACCAGTGAGGACTGGGGGGGGGGGTACTCTCCCATGTTAGTGAGTACTAGATCCAGTATGTTTGATCCTCTGGTTGGAGAGTGCACTATCTGTGCCAGAGTGTTTGTGTTCATGAAGTCCAGGAAATGCTGTGCTTGTGAGTTAGAGGCAGTGTATATTTCTGAGTCTATAGAGGGGTAGTTAAAGTCCTGTATGAATTGGGTATTTGGGTGAATGGTGAGCACCTCTGTTTGATTTAAGTAAGAGTTGTGAGCTTTGTGAATCATAGAGGGCAACATGTAGCTGGCCAGTACATGGTAAGGAACCTTGTCTATGGAGACTTGGACATGGATGAGCTCCAGGGCATCATTCTGTTTAACCAACCTACAGATAGCTGTATTTGCTGCTAACATAGATTGAGACACCTCCACCTTTAATCCACGTCTGTGCTGATGTTGGTCTAAATATGTGAAAGGCACTGTAGCCTTCCACAGCTGGAGTAATTTCTACTGCTTTAAACCAAGTCTTGTTAACAACACAGATGTCTACATTCTCCAGAGTGAGGAGAGCTTTTAGGGTGTGGAGGTTCTTGTTTAGGTTACTAGCATTGAGCAATTGAGTAGTAACACCTTGAGGTTGCTTTGAATGTTTGTTTATTTTTTGCTATGTTTTTTTCTTCATTTTGACATTGCCTAAAAAGGCTGTAAGGCGATGGATAGAGTTTTATCCAATATCCGAAAGCCCTGGGTGGGTGGGTGCAGACCATCCTTGTTAAAGTAAAGTGGTCTATTAACCATGTGCTCCCATGCTTTATTTATTGGATTCCCTTGGAGTGGCACCAGAAACTAAGACAGTTATTAAAATCAGTCATTTTGTATCCATACTGTGACATCATCCTTGGTGAAGGTAGAATGCTGTTCAATGCAAGACACGTACCTCTCTATGACACATTCTCAGAGAGCTCCATAATGTCTTTTTTCACATAGTCCAGTGAGGTATACTTCAGGTCATTTACACTCACATGAACTATGACAGAATCATATTAGTACCTGTGGTGCAGTGACATGAGTGCATGCATGATATTGTGGATCCTAGCTCCCCATAGGCAGTTAATCATTATCTACTCCTTGTCCTTCCTAGTAAGATGAATATCTGTGTGTCATACGATAGAATCGCCTATGTTCTTGGGGATTATTGCGTGTAGGCCTATGTGTAGTGTTAGGTATTATTTTTGGTGTGTGCTTTAGTGATTGCTGAGAGTAGGTGTTATACTTTGATGGCTTAGGAGGTCTTTGAGGTTTGTAGAGGCTTCTTATAAGTACCTTAGCATAAGAAGATCTGTGTGTGTGTGTGGTAAGCGGTATGTATGAAGGATGTAGTGTGTGGGTTTTTGAAAACCTTGTTTTTAAGCAATATTTTTACCTCCAAAGAAGTTATGTATATACATCTCTCACATACTGTATTAGTTTCTTTAAGGGTTAAAAGGTTGTCTGAATAGATGAGACAATTGCTACATTGTCTAAGGATGCCCATATTAATTAAGCTCGCTACACATACATTAGGCAATTGCAAGTCCATGTTGTAAGGAACTGTATTAGGGTTGGCTATTATGGTTTTGGGTCTTGATTTTATAAGGGTCACCTGCATGGTGTCTTGGGTGAAGACTAGAAGTTATATGACTGGGGACGCCTACTCCACCTATCTGGACTTACTTGAATCCATCAAGATTCAACCCTCTACACTGATCCTGGGTAAGTTTACAAAACCATAGAGTGGAAGACCTATTCCAGCCCAAACAAGAATGCCCAGAGATTCCTCGACTTCATCAATGCCAATGTATTGGATCAGTTGGTCAACACCCCCACAAGAGCTGAAAATATCCTGTACCTGGTAAAAACCAACATAAGTAGCACCCCTACAGTGTCATCCTCCTTGTTCAGATCTGACCATAAAGCAATCACTTTCCAAGTCACCATCTCCCCTGACCCCCCCCCCCTTGTCAGGATCAAACAAAACAACTTTTTCAAAGCTGACTACAGTCTCCTGAGAGCAGGTATAAGCAGCTTCACAGCCACCATCCCTTCTGTTGGAACTAGCACTAATGTCCAAAAAACTATATGAGCACCTACATAGCTGTATGGACTCAGCAATACCTGACAGGACCAAATCATTTTACTCAATGTAGAGTAAACCTCTGTGGTGGACAGCAGTAGTAAACAAACTCTATAATAAAGGGAAACATTTGCTGTCCAGGACCAAGAAGGAGCAGTTGCCAAGTTAGAAGCAATCTCTCCTTTGAACAAGCAAATAAGTTCACTGGTGAAATCCTGTAAGGCTAACTTTGAGTCCAAATTGGCCACATCCACTAAGGACAGTCACAAGGCCTTTTTCACATACAGCCGGAATCTCAAAGGTAACACCCAATCCGCTCTGAACTGGTGGTCAAGAATACCACATATACAAAAGCTGTAGATATATCCAACCTGCTGGCAGACGGGTTCAGTGAAAACTTCACCCCCCCAGTCTCCCCCATCAGTAAACCAGGACATCCCCAGCACCTGCCCCCCTCTCCCCATCACTAGGGAGAAGGTCTTTAATGCCCTGTCAAAGGCAAAAAGTACAGTCTCCATGAAACCTGACAACGTCCCTGGCTGTGTCCTGCATGAACTCAGGCATGAGCTGTCAGCCCCATTAGGCACCCTGTTCAACCAAAGCTTGAGCACCGGTTTCATCCCAGCTGAATGGAGAACAGCCACTGTCATCCCTCTACACAAAGGTGGAGCGTCCACCGATCGAGGCAATTAAAGATTTTACAAGGGTCACCTGCATGGTGTCTTGGGTGAAAACTAGAAGTTATATGACTGAGGACGCCTTCTCCACCTTTCTGGACTTTCCAAGTCACCATCTCCCCTGACCCCCCCCCCCCCCGGTCAGGATCAAACAAAACAACTTTTCCAAAGCTGACTACGGTGTCCTGAGAGCAGGTATAAGCAGCTTCACAGCCACCATCCCTTCTGTTGGAACTAGCACTAATGTCCAAAAAACTATATGAGCACGTACATAGCTGTATGGACTCAGCAATACCTGACAGGACCAAATCATCTTCCTCAAGGTAGAGTAAACCTGTCTGGTGGACAGCAGTAGTAAACAAACTCTATAATAAAAGGAAAAAAATGCTGGCCAGGACCAAGAAGGAGCAGTTGCCAAGTTAGAAGCAATCTCTCCTTTGTCTGAACTAGCAAATAAGTTCACTGATGAAATCCTATAAGGCTAATTTTGAGTCCAAATTGGCCACATCCACTAAGGACAGTCACAAGGCCTTCTTCACATACATCCGGAATCTCAAAGGTAACACCCAAATCCGCTCTGAACTGGTGGTCAAGAATGCCACATATACAAAAGCTGTAGATATATATAACCTTCTGGCAGACAGGTTCAGTGAAAACTTCACCCCCCAGTCTCCCCCATCAGTAAACCAGGACATCCCCAGCACCTGCCCCCCTCTCCTCATCACCAGGGAGCAGGTCTTTAATGCTCTCTCAAAGGCAAAAAGTACAGTCTCCATGAAACCTGACAACATCCCTGGGCTGTGTCCTGCATGAACTCAGGCATGAGCTCTCAGTCCCATTAGGCACCCTATTCAACCAAAGCCTGAGCACCGGCTTCATCCCAGCTGAATGAAGAATAGCCACTGTCATCCCTCTGCACAAAGGTGGAGCGTCCACCGATCCAGGCAATTATAGGCCTATCAGCTTAACTATCATGATATGCAAGGCCATGGAATGCATTATCATGGACCTTATAAACAAGGACATTGGCAACCTCCAAACGCTTGACCCAAACAGTTTGGTTTTGTCAAAGGGAAATCATGCCTGTTAAACTTGGTCAACTTCTTTGAAACAGTCACCAAAGCCATGGACGAGCAGAAGACAGTGCACACCGCCTACCTTGACCTACTCAAAGCTTTCGACACTATTCCCACACGGGCATAGTAGATAAACTCTCCCAGATAGACATCAAACCGTATATTACCATATGGGTAGCTAACTGGCTCACTGATAGAACCCACTCAGAATAGGGGAAGCCATCTCTAGTAGTAGACCTGTAAAGAGCAGTGTACCCCAAAGTTTGGTCTTGGGGCCTCTTCTGTTTGGGATTTACTTTTCTTAGGTGCAAGTCAAAACCAGTGGTCTGTGGGGGACCACGTTTGCAGATGACTGCAAGATGGGTGCTGTCTTAAATTCCCATAGTGATGTGAACATCCTCCAAGAGGGCCTTACCCAAACTAATGACTGGTGCCAGAAGCATGGCCTCAAACTGAATGCCAAAAAAGGCATCATTATCCCCAATGGGGAAAATGGTGTACCCATGAATTATCATGTTAATAACAATGTACTAAGCATGGAGTCAGTCATAAGGGACTTGGGCACGCAGGCTGATAGCAACCTGACTTTTGACCACCACATTGCCAATGTTGTACAGAAGGGTTTCTACATGGCCCACCTCATACATAAGAGTATTTTATCCAGGAACAAGGAGGTCATAACATCCTCCCTTATCAGACCATTTATCAAGTATAGTTCCCCCTTCGCCATGTATCTTGCCAAGCACATGCAGCAGCTGGAGAGACCACAGAGGTTCCTGACCAGGATAATCCAGGGTCTCAAACACCTATCATGTACAGATAGGCTAAAAGCCCTGTCCCTGTACTCAGTCTCATACAGACTGCTCAGAGATGACCTGTGTCTGGCATACAAGGCCATCTCAGACCCAGCCTTAATGAAGTTGCTGCATGTCCATAAGTCAGACTCCACTCACATAACCCGCACGCAAGGCCTCAACCTGGTCTGTGACATTAATAGAACTTGCTGACAGGATAGATTTGTGTCCCAAAGACTCCCCCCATCTGTGGAATAGACTCCCTCTCCATGTTAAACAGAGTACCTCACTAACCTTTTTTAAGAGGAACCTGGATGACTGGATGGGAAAAAGAAAATACACCCCTGGGATCCCACCTGTGTCCCTGCTGGATAGGGGAACAGGTGCTGACCTTGTGGGAACATGGGCAAATTTTTTGGCTAAGCTTATAAGGGCCTCCAGGCATGAACCTGTGAACCTACAAGATAGTGCTATAATCTTTCTGCTGTAGGACAGTATCTATCTGTCCTTAGCTTAGTTCTACACAAAGCATTTCTGTGTTACAGGTTAACATCCTAAGTACTAGCTTCGTAGGTTTGCCACTATACTGGGTACTGCTAACCACCACTCAGCGGTGACAGCTACACAAAAAAGCGCTTAATATATAGCAGACAGAATAATCTGAAAACTAACTCCTGTGCCCTCTGGCCAATAAATGACTACACTTTAGACTTCCTGGAGTGCCTCCCAGCTGAGAGAGACTAGGTAGTCTCTAACCCTGACTGAAAACACTACCCCCTTACTCTTACTTCACTCACTCTCTCTGTTTCTTGCCTCTAAATGCCACACTTTCTGATACCAGCTACTTTCTTATTTTGAATCCTCTATACATTTTACCTATTCTCTCTTTCATCTTTACTCTAGGCAATTTAGGGGCTTCCTAATCAGCTCTTTTTATTACTCTTACTTTCTTTCCTGCTTACCTGAAATCCCTGTTTTAAACCAGCTGTTTCATTTATAATTGTTAATTATGATTTTGGGTTGACTAGTCTGTTTCTGTTTTTCTCTTTTACTCTTTTGGTATTACTCATGCTTACCATTGTATCATTATGTACATTTGCTTGCTATTGTTTTTTTTATTGTAAATGTTTGCTTACTGCCTGTATTTTGGAGCTTTTCTCCCCGGGCCTCTACTGAAAATGGATATATGTCCAGCTAGATTAGCCCGGTCAACAAATGTAAAATAAAAATAAAATAAATAAAGGTAGACACCTGTCACAAGATGGATGAACCTGGAACTTCTTAATGTAAAAGCACACTTCGGTTAACCAAAGGTGACAAGGTGCCAACTAGCTACAACAATTAATAGCTTTAAATACAGCTAAAGGGCAAACAGCACACGCAACTGATTTAAATGATCAGTACAATTCTAAATGTACTTAAAATGTACATTTCTGAATGCAAGAAGTAGTCCAGATGCTTTTGTTATCAACTTGCAGCAGTCTCAACACTGAAATGGTAGACTGCGGATGCGCTGCAAAAATCCAGGGGGTGGGTAGGTGGCTGGGTTGATTAGCTACAATGAGCTAAGAAAAACACCTAGGTCTAAAAGAGAAACCAAAAAACAATACAGGCAATAAAATGCCTTAAATTAATAGATTTAATTTCAAATAAAGGGAAAAAATATACATAACTGATGTATATGGTAAGATAAGTGCAATTATAAATGTACTTAAAATGAATGTAAAAAGTAGTTCAAATGCTTTTGTTATCAGATTGCACCAGTGTCAACACTGAAATGGTAGACTGCTCATGTGCTGTAAAAAACAAGAGGACCTGATTGATTAGCTACAACAAATTCAGAAAAACACCTAGGCCCAACAAAGAAACCAAAAAGTAATATAGACTATAAAAAATGACATAAATTAATAGCTTTAACTTCAGATAAAGAACAAAAAAACACAAAACTGATTGAAATGGCAAGATGACTGCAGTTATAAATGTACTTAAAACATGCTTCTCTGAATGCAAAAATGTAGTCCAAATGCTTTTGTTATCAGCTTGTAGCAGTCAACACTTAGATGGTGGACTGCTCATATGCTGTAAAAACCCAGGGGGTGGGTAGGTGGCTAGGTTGATTAGCTACAACAAAGAAAAATACCTAGGGCTTGCAGAGAAACCGAAAAGCAATACAGATTTTAAAAATGCCTTAAATTAATAGCTTTGATTTCAAATAAAGAGCAAAAAAAACCCCCCACAAAAAACTGATATATGTTGTAAGTTAAATGCAATTATAAATGTACTTAAAGTGAATGTAGAAAGTAGTCCAAATGCTTTTGTTATCAACTTGCAGCAGTCTTAACAGTGAGATGTTGGACTGCTTGTGTGCTGTAAAACACTATGGATGGCTAGTTTGGTTAGCTTTCAAACTCAGAAAAACACCTAGGCCCATCAGAGAACCCAAAAAGCAATGCAGACTGTAAAAATGCCTTCAATTAATAGCTTTAACTTCAGATAAAGAGCAAAAAATGCACAAAACTGATTTAAATGGTTTAAGTGTCATTGTAAATGTACTTAAAATGTACTTCTCTGAATGCAAAAATGTAGTAAAAAAGGCTTTTGTTATCAGCTTGTAGCAGTCTGAACAGTGAGATGGTGGACTGCTCATGTGCTGTAAAATACCAGGGGGCGACCCAGCAACAAACTCAGAAAGAAAAAAAAAGAAATGGATGGTTAAACTGGGTGCATTATTTTCACCTGGATTAAATGAAAATTTGTGAGGAACTAATGGTTGTTGGACATGCATTCACATGAATAGTATTTAAATGTGCCTAACATTACTTATTGTTTACACTGAGGAAGGCTAAGTAATAGTGTTAGCCGAAACCAGTTTGTTGCCTTTTGACTACCTATGTTTCTTATAGGAGTCTAATAAACCCACAGTTCTGCCATTGTCTGCTGGCTTCGTTTTTTGTTATGCTTTTGGTGTTTTGGAGCCTTGCAGTTGCCATACGTGCAGGAAACATTTTGCTTTGGGTTACTCCCACAAGGGGTGCCAACATCTTGGATCTGGTGCTTACCAATATGGGGGACCACTGTAGCACCCCCACTGTGTGGTCTACCCTGGTGAGATCTGACCATAAATCAGTCTCATTTGAAATAACTACCACACCTGACCCCCCTTCAGCAGCATCTAAACTAAAATATTCTGCAACACAGATTATAACGTCTTTCAGGATGGTATAACTAGCTTCTGCACACCTTCCCCCTCAGATGGAACTGGCATCTATGCTGAGTTCTACACCAATACTTTATACAAACACCTGTATAACTAGATTGATTCAGCCATACCTGATAGGACCAAAACAAGCTCTTTAAGGAAGAGCAAACCTGCCTGGTGAACAACTGCCATTAAAAGGCTTTACAATACAATAATACTGAGAATTTGCTATCTAAGAGTCAGAGGAAGGGAGCCCTAAACTGGAAACACTCTCTCATCAGCTTAAACAAGCAAATAAGACTTTTTTTGAGGTCCTCCATAGCAAACTATGAATCTAGATTAGCTTCCTCAACTCAAGACAACCATAAGACATTCTTTAGTTACATCCGTAACCTAAAAGGAAAGGCCCAGATGTGTGCCAAACTGGTAGTTAATGGTACCACACCATACTGAGCCGGTGGACATAGCTAACCTGTTGGCTGACAGGTTCTGTGACAACTTCACTCCCCTGTCCCGCGCCACATGTACCCTATGGCATCCCTGCCACTTGTCCCCTACCTTGTATCTCTAAAGGGCAGATTGTTAACACCCTCTCTAAGGCCAGGAACACAGCATCTATGGCACCGGATAACATCCCAAGCTGCATCCTACATGGGCTCCAACAAGAATTAGCAACACCATTAGGTACTCCTTTCAATCATAGTCTGAACACCGGCTTCATCCCAGCTGAATGGAAAATGGCCACCGTTATTCCCTTGCACAAAAGTTATGCTTCCACTGACCCTAGGAACTATATACCTATTAGTCTGACTAGCCTTATCTGCAAGGCCATGGAGTGAATCATCATGGACCTTATCCACAAAGATATAGGTAATCTCCAAAACTTGATCCTACTCAGTTTGGATTTTTCAAAGGGAGATCATGCCTGTTAACCCTGATGGAATTCTTCGAGACAGTCACCAAGGCCCTGGATGAAGGGAAAGCTGTGCATATAGCCTACCTAGACATAACCAGGGCATTTGCCACTATCCCCCACTCAGGCATCATTGACAAACTCATCCAACTAGGAACAAAATTCAAGCTGTAAACCAATTTGCCCTTCCTGTTCTAACTTACACTTTTGGAGTGATGGACTGGCCCCAAAATGTGTTGGATAGATTAAAAAGGGAAACAAGAAGGATGCTTCACATTCAAAATGATTTATAAAAATCAGTGCATACCAAGATTATATATTCTCGTTCCGAAGGCGGTATGGGCCTCCGTGAAATTGACTACATGTATAGATTGGCAGTTGTGAGACTGCACACATATCTGCTGACCTCACAAGACCCAAACATAGTGAAAGTTTTGAAACATGAGGAGTATAAATCTAAGATGACTTCCCTGCTTATTTATTTTTATTTATTTATTTTGCATTTGTTAACTGGGAAAGTCCGACTGGACACAGGTCCTTTTTCAGTGGAGGCCTGGGGAGAAAAGCTGTAGTATTAGAATTACAAACTTTACAGAAGTTGACAAATATATGAGAAATAATGAAAGCATTCACAAAAATACAGTTACATAAAAGGAATGAGAGAATTCTTCAGAAGTACACATTTACATCATGCGTAATACATAGTATATACAATTAAATGAGAGAAGGACTTGTTTCTGAAAAGTCAAGGTCACTTAAAGAGAACAGAATAGGCCTATCCAGGATAGTTGCAAGAAAAGAGCCAGGAGTCAGTTAAATGTGATTTTAGAAGTTTCTTAAATTGTAAAATAGAGCAGTTGGAGGTTATAAGGGTTGGTAGTTTATTCCATTTTGGAATGAAATTTGTAAAGACTGATTCCCCAGCTGAGCTGTTAGCTTTGGTGGTGTCAAGAAAGAGTTTATTATTGGAATCGAGGGATCTTGTAGTGGTGTATGGTTGTATAAGATTTTGGAAAGCAGGGGTTTTATGTGGTTGATGCAGTATTCTGTGAGCAAAGGTTAATTGATTAAAATGTAGCAGTTGGGGAAGTTCAAGCCACTTAACTGTTTAAGAGATGAACAGTGATGTGTGCTGTATGGGGCATCAGTGGCAAATTTGGCAATTTTATTGTAACAAGATTCCAGTTTGTTTATATCAGTTTTGCGGAGGCTGGTAAGAATTGGGGAAGTGTATAGGAGAGTTGACAAGAGGTGGGTGCGAGTGATAGTAGCTTTTGTATTTCTGGCTAAAAAGTGTTTGTTTCTATGTAGAAGACCTAGTTTCTTGTGGACCTTTTTAATGGTTTGAGCTATGTGAATATCAAATTTCATGATCTGAAGTAGTTAACTTCATTTGCTCAGCAACCTGTGGGTATCGGATCCGATTCGGATCCGAGCCGGCAGCTTTCCAAGCTAAAAGATCCGAGCTCCAAGCTCCTCCCCTACCCATAATGCCCTGCCATCTCCCACTAACCCTTAGATCTCATTTGCCGCGGCTTCTATAAACTTCTCAGAATGAGCTCCGAGCGTAGTACTGTGAGTTTAGCATTTAAATCTTAAATGTCTGTCAAACTTTCTCTAACTTTGTGTGTGTGAACTCCCTTTTATCTTTCTAGCCTTTTTTGGTTAGTTTCTTTACAATTTTTGGTTAAGTTAGATTTATTCCCCTCCCCCCTATGTGTGTGTGAAGGTGTGTGCTTGTGAGCCTATTTTTCTTTTCTATAATGGCTGAAGGCCCTAAAGCCATTTTCTCTAAATGTACCGAGTGTGGCCATAAGCTGTCCCCAGCAGATGGCCACACTCGGTGCGTCCTGTGCCTGGGGGTTGATCACCTCTCCTCGGGCTGCACTGTTTGGGCAGCCTTCAACCCCAGGGCTTTGAAAGATAGGAGGTCGAAGCCTATTCTGGCAGGTCTTTTGCCCCGGGACTCTGCTTTGTCCTCCTCTGTGGCACCAGCCACGGCTGTGGCTGCCCCACCTGCCGCTCCTGATCCCCTGGCCGGGACTCAACCTCCCTCGCTGGCCCATGAGGAAAGGGACAGCAGAAAGAAAGATAAAAAGGATAGGGAGGGAGAGAGAGAAAGAAAGGCATCACAGCCACAAGAGGCGGTCCGACTCGACCCCTTCGGCACTGCCATCCAAACAGCTTGCCTCTCCCCTTAAGGTCTCCGGGCCTTCACCCTCCCAGCTCCATTCTCCACGTTTCTCCCCAGAGCCGGCGGAGGAGACCTGTTCACCTTCGAGGTCATTTAGGCGGCCTTCCCGGCCGGCTTCGGTGGCCTCATCTAGATCAACCAGAAGTTTATCGGATGCAGATATGGACTGGATGATGTGTCGATTTCTCCAGGCCCAGATGCAAATGGGAGTGCTCTTGCCTTCCCCCCCTCTGGGGGGGGGGCTCAACACCTTTTTTCACCCTCATTGCACCTTCTCCGACCCACTTTCGGGGTTTGGAGCTGTCGGATCCGACTAGCTTCGGAACCGGGGTAGGGTCGGCGCCGTCAGCATTTCCTACTTTGGCGCCGACTTTACCCTCGAGTCTGTCGGATCTGTTTTTGGATCCGAGCTCTCGGGGCCATGAGCTGAGCGTCGGATCCGGAGGGATCAGCGGTCCTTTGGCTCCATTAAGTTCGGGGCACACTACTCTTTCGGATCTAATCTGGTCACCTTCGGCACAGTCTGCGCGTCGGATCCGAGGGGACTACATTTGGATCCAAGGGAAAGCAGTTCCCCCTCGGCATTTGACATCATGGAGAGGGTCCTTTCGAGGTATTCGAGGCCCCAAGCTCTTGCTACGGATCCACCCACCATTCCCACTCAGATGGGCCTGTCTTCCATCATCTGGCCCCAGGGGCAGCCTGCGCCTACGTCCCAGATTGTTCCCGTAGAGGAACAGGATATTGTTGGTGAAGCCTCTTCGGACAGCCCCCCCCCCCCACCAAGGAGGTCCCTCACAAACAAAAGTGCAAGAGGAGGCACTTGGACTCCCCCGAGTCCCTCACGGAGGACACAGACTTAGAGGAAGGGGAAGGATCCCCAAAGTCACCCCCCAAAGACGTCTCCTTTGGAGACATTATGGAAATGTTATGCATTAGAGGAGGGTGATCTGCCCAAAAACCTTCCTCGGATGAGTCTGTGTTTCTGGAGGCATTGCAGGCCAATCTACCTCTTGAGTGTGCTCTCCCGCCGACCCCCGGTAGACCTCATAACTACCAGGGCATGGAAGGAGCCGGACACTGTCGAGCCAATACCCAAGAGACCGGACAGGAACCTCAGCCCTCCCACGGACAGGATAGTTTGGAGAAAGGGTGCCCCAGTGGATGCCATGGTGGTGGTGGCTGCCACTAAAAAGGAATTAGCACAGGAGAGTTCCTCGGTGCATCCTCCAGACGAGGAGTCTCGGATGATGGACAGCTTGGGAAAACGGATGTTTTCTTCTCTGTAAGGTCACTGAATTATATGGCACATGTGATTCGGCTCCAGTGGGACCTGATTAAAGAGTATGCTGGGTCACCCCCAGAGTCCATATCGGCCGAGGACAAGCGGACCTTCTCGACTTGAATGGCCACTCTGAAGTCAATCACCAACACATCTATGTGGCTTCTCTCCCATGCTACGGAGGGAGCGGCTAGAGCTAGCGGAACAGGCGTCATCTTACGTAGATAGGCCTGGCTCCGTCTCTGCGATTTTGCGGAACTCTTCAAGGCGTCCTTCGCGAATGCCTCTTTTGACAGTTCTACACTTTTCGGCAAAACTGTCCACGATACGCTCCTCCAGAGCGAGAAAGACGGGAAGATGTTGTCTGCGGTCAGGATCCGCTTCTTGGCTCCTCAGAGGTCCTACTCCAGGAACCAAAGAGGACAAAAGAAGATGTGGTTCCGGAAAGCTCAATAATCCCGTTTTGCTCCGGATCCCTCGTCTTTCAGAGGCAGAGGAGGACAGGGTGGACGCCTGCCCAGAGGCAGAGGGCGTCCGAAGAATTTTGGGTCGAGAGAACCTTTTTCGGATCGACCCGCACAGCAGCCCTGAGGGGTTGCCCGACTGCTCCTCTCTGGAGATCAGTCGGGGGGTGCTTCTCGGAATACCTAGCGAAATGGGAGTCCATTACGACAAATTGCTGGGTGCTCCAAATCATATCCAGAGGCTATTCATTTCCTTTCCTATCTTACCCTCCCCTATCAACAAGACTCCCCGATATTCCACCCGATCAGAGGGAGGCAGCAGCATCAGAAATTCGAGGGCTGCTAAGAAAAAGAGCTATCCAGCGTGTCCCCCCCCCGAACAATCCAGATCAGGCTTTTACTCCAGGTTCTTTTTGGTGCCAAAAAAAGACGGGGGACTTATGACCCATTCTCGATCTGTCCACACTGAATCTGTCAGTCGCCAAAGTAAAATTCCGGATAGTCACTATTCAATCCATTCTCCCACTTTTGCAGGAGAATGACTGGATGTGCTCTATAGACCTCAAGGATGCGTACTACCACATTCTGATGGGCAGACAATCCAGAAGGTTCCTCCGCTTTCGGCTAGGAGCCAGCCATTATCAGTTCAGGTTCCTACCCTTCGGTCTCACCACAGCCCCCAGGGTGTTCACCAAGGTCATGGCAGTTGTAGGGGCCCACCTGAAGCTTCAGGGAATACAGGTCTTTCCGTACCTGGACGACTGGCTCCTAACCGCCCCCACCAGGCATCAACTCTGTTCAGGCAGGGACTACTTCTTACACCTAGCCCGCCACCTAGGGATCACGATCAACCACAGAAATCCTCCCTTCAACCTAGTCAAATTTTGGAATTCATAGGGGCCAGGATAGACACTACAGAATCCAGAGTCTTTCTGACAGCGGACAGACTTCGCAGTCTAAGCCTTCACATTCTAGACCTCTTACAATCGTCAGCTCCCCCAGCGGAACTAGTCCTGAGGGCCCTGGGATTCATGGCAGCGGCCATCAATCTGTCGCCCGTTGCTCGCCTGAAGATGAGAATCCTTCAGTGGACATTGCAAGTTCAATGGTCCATTCTTTTTCACCCCCTGTCTACACCTATTCCCCTCAGCAGGATTTGCAGGGAGTCGCTTCTTTGGTGGCTTCGCTCCCGAGATCTCCGAGAAGGCCACCCCTTCATTATACCCCCTCCCCAAGTCATGGTGACCACGGGCGCATCTCTCCTCGGGTGGGGGGGGGAATTGCATGGGCAGATCCGTCCAAGGCACGTGGACTTTCACAGAGACCTCACTGCATATCAATGTCCTGGAGATAAGGGCGGTGCTTCTAGCGTTGCAGGCTCTCCATCCCCTTCTTCCTCCAGGAACTATTGCACTTCAAACAGACAACATGTCGGTAGTCTGGCACATAAACAAAGAGGGGGGAACCAGATCCTATCCACTTTGCAGGGAGGCAATGAGAGTATGAGAATGGGCGATATCCACCAACCACTTTCTCATAGCAAAGCACATCCCGGGTCGGTTAAACATCTTGGCGGACAGGTTGAGTCGAACGATCCTCTCACCTTACGAGTGGTCTCTGAACCCAGCAGTAGCGAAACAAATCTTCCTTGAATGGGGTCAACCTTGCTGTAATCTCTTTGCCTTGCCTTCAAACACAAAGTGCAGCGAGTTTTTCGCTCTGATTCCCCCACCAGGGGAAGCCCCCAGAGACGCTCTAGTTCATGCTTGGCCATCCGTTCTTCTGTATGCTTATCCTCCTCTTCCATTGATGACAAAATTCTTGCAGAAAGCTCATCAGTTGGGGAGCAGAGTTATCCTCATAGCCCCATTCTGGCCTCGTCAAACCTGTTTCCCTTACCTGCGGTCTCATCTAGTACATCTTCCCAGGATTTTAGATCTCAATCCAGATCTGATCTTTCATCCTTTAGGATTGAAGACCCCTGACCTGGACTACCTCAAGCTCTCATCTTGGTTGTTCCAGTTCCCTTAATGGCTAGGACTCCATCTTCCTCGGTTAAGGCCATCCTGGTGGCCGCCCATAAACCGTCTACCAGGAAAATCTACAAGAGTAAATGGAAACGTTTCTCTGTCTGGGTGGAGCACAGGAACTTGGACCCCTTCACGGCTCCTATCCCAGCAGTTCTAGACTTTCTTTCTCATACCTTTGATCAAGGAGCTAATGCTTCTACTATTAAAGTTTAGTTGGCAGCTATTTCCCACTACCACGTTGGAAACAGTTCAGGGCCCCTAGTGTCCTCCAAGATATGCAAAACATTCATGAAAGGAACCTCATTGCTAAGACCCCCTATTAAAGATGCAGTGCCTCCATGGGATCTTACCCTAGTTCTTCAAGCTCTGACTGGGCCTCCTTTTGAACCCGCGGCTTCAGTCGACTTAAAATATGTATCTTGGAAGACGGCCTTCCTGATTGCCATTACTTCTGCTAGAAGGATATCGGAGCTTCACGCTCTTTGCAGTAAACCTCCATACATCATCTTTCATAAAGACAGGGTCTCCCTCAGGACTAATCCCTCTTTTCTGCCCAAAGTGGCTTCAGAAGCCAACATCAACCAGTCCATCAATCTACCTGTCTTCTTTCCAAATTTCCAAAACAAAGGAGAATACAGACTTCATTGTTTGGATGTTCACAGACAGTTATGTTTTTACTTAAATAGAACAGCAGATCTTCGAAAATCTGATCAACTTTTTGTTTCCTTTGCAAAATCCTGTCTGGTGAAGCCAGTCACTAAAGTAACCTTAGCTAGATGGATTTCCCAGTGCATTCTCCTAGCATACAAAAGTTCTGGTCATCCTGAGCCCCTGAGAGTGCGAGCCCATTCTACCTGATCTGTGGCTACTTCTGCTGCTTTCTGGTCAAGGGTTTCTTTGGATGACATTTGCTCAGCAGCTACTTGGGTTTCCTCTCATACCTTTATTACATACTATAAATTGGATTTAATATCCAGAGGACGTGCATCGTTTGGCTCCACAGTGCTCCTGTATATCCTTCCATAAGGGCCTCCCAAGTTGCTGGTAGCTGGGGACTCTGTCCCACAGGTTGCTGAGCAAATGAAGTTAACTACTTCAGATAAAGAAGTTATGTACTCACCATAACGTTCCATCTGAGTAGGTAACTTAATTTGTCTACAACCGACCCTCCCTCCATCCCCCGGACCCTTAGTTCGTTATCAAAGGATCAGGATATGTCCTTGTTCAGTTAACATCACTGGAACGTATTGTAACCTTTCCTAGGTTATAGAATTTCCTATTGCCTTTTTTCTGGCAAACTCGATCTGAGGGTTAGAGGGAGATAGCAGGGCATTATGGGTAGGGGGGAGGAGCTTGGAGCTCGGATCTTTTAGCTTGGAAAGCTGCCGGCTCAGATCCGAATTGGATCCGATACCCACAGGTTGCAGACAAATTAAGTTACCTACTCAGATGGAACGTTATGGTGAGTACATAACTTCTTTTTATTGTCAGTTTCTTTGACTAGCAGTTTAGTGTGAGCTACTGAGTATATTTTTAGATAGGATGTTAAAAGACAGGGAAGACGAGGAGGATCTTGAAGGGTAGAAGAGGAGGAGCTTTGTTTTGCTGGGGTTTAGAATGAGCTGAGAGTTAGTAAGCCGTGATTCCACAGAGAGAAAGGAATTTTGGGTTATGGTGTGGAGTTATTGAAGGGAGAAGGCTGTGCATATTAAAGATGAGTCATCTGCATATTGTACCACTGTGGCATGGAGTATGGAGGTATGGAGCTGGTTGGTGAAGAGAGAGAATAGAAGAGGTCCAAGGATAGAGCCTTGTGAGACCCCTAAGGTAAGTGGGAGTAGGGGGAAAGATGGTGTTGCCATTGAACAGCTTGCTGTCGACCTGAGAGATAGCTTTGTAACCAGGAGATAGAGGAGTTACTAAGGTTTAGGGTGGTGCGAACACTGATGAGTTTATTGTGATTTATCATATCAAAACCTTTTGACAAGTCCAAAAATATGGCAGATACATCCTGGCCATCATTTCTATAGTTGTTCACTGCGTTAGTAAAGGACATTAGGGCTGTGGTGTTGCTGTGAGAGAGGCGAAAGCCATTTTTTGAGTGTTGGATAGTAGTTTATGTGTGTGAAGGTAGTCCATGAACTGGGTATGTACAGATCTTTCTAGGATTTTAGATAAGAGTGACAGGATGGTGATTGGGTGACAGTAAGTGCAGTGGAATTACCTCCATTGTGTAAGGGTAGAATGTGGGAGATTTTCCAGATAAGGTGTACCAGGCTGTCTGATATTGATCTGTTTATGAGTACTGCTACTGGCTAAGCTATTAATTCTGCTGCAATTTGCAGAAAGTCAACTGGGAGATTGTCTGCAGACAGGGTGGTTAGTTTTAATTTTTTAAATATTTTTTTTATGATATCAACTGAGACTGGTTGTAATGAAAAGTGGTTGGTGCTGTTTTGGGAGCTGGTGCTGTTCAGGGGTGTGGATGAGGCAGAGTTGCTGCTGTGCTGGGGAGTGGAAGGGGCAGAGTTATTGGAGATAATTATGAGCGTTTGCAAGGATTTTGGATAGTTTCTGTAAAGTATTTATTGAATTGGTTTGCAATGTTGTCAGAGTTACTGGTTGCTGTTGGAAAGGGGATAATAGATCTACCTGGCAGAAGTATATTATTAACTGCAACCCAGAACTTTTGTGGGTTATTGTGGTGTTTATTTTGGATACTGTGGTAATAATTAATTTTGTCTAATTTTACTAGTTTCTTAGCTTTGTTTCATAATTCCAATAAGATTTGATGTAATGGGATCCTATCTCGCCTACATTCATGACAGATGGGTTCGGAGCCGATCCATCGGCTCCGACTCTGCAACTTATACACTAGCACGAAGTCTCTCATTGGCTGGGCTACTCCCTATCCCAGGATGCACTACACCTGCTTCCCCAGATCTCGTTTGCCGCTTTACAAGCTGGACGTTGTCCCGACTTGGCTGGAGCTAAGTGGTTCTTTTTTTACCTTTATTGGTCCTTGACCTTGGGGGTTTTGTCATATATTAACCAAACAGCTGTTTTAACAGCTATTCTTATACTATTTGTGACTTTGAGTGATTGAGTGTCTTCTGGTACTTAATTTTTTTCAGTCGGGCAAGGCCCGTTTAAGTTAGAGGGCCTTTGCCCTACCCTTGTGTACTATTTAATTTTAATTTCCCTTTGTGGTTAATTGTTTTTTGGGCCAAGCCCGTTTAAATTAGAGGGCTTTGGGCCGTTGGACTTGTTATCTGTTTGTTTGTGAGGTAAATTCTTCCTAAGTGCTCGCGCCAGCGTGTCTCGCGCTTTCAGTTGGCGCTTTTTTGTTATAGTGCTTACTTTTGTGGTAAAGCTATACTTGTTGTAGGGCCTGTACTATGTCTAAAGAACAAAAGTCAGGTTTTAAAAAATGCACTCGGTGCAGTTATAAAATGTCCATAACAGACAGTCATTCAATCTGTGTCTATTGTTTGGGGCCGAAACATCTGCAAGAGACTTGTAGCGTATGTCATGCTTTTTCTGCTAGAGTTCTTCAAGAACGAAAGAACAAGCTGATATTGAAAGGGCTTATCAAACCTTCTTTTGAGGAAGCTTTAAATCCTCCTGTTGCTTCCAAAAAGAAAAGATCGTCAGCACCGACAAGTCCGTCGGAGCCGACTTCTAAAAAGACAAAATTGACCTCTTCTTCTTCGGCTCCACTGACTTCGGGGCCGAGGGTCGAAGGGTCTGCCTCGATACCCTACTGCTCCATTGCCTTCGAGCCGCAAGTTGGAGTATTGAGAGGTGAATCACCTCCATCGGTTCCAATGGCTTCGGAGCCGGTGGAAGTGTGCAGCTCAGACTCTTCCCCCTCGGCTCCGAAAAAGGCTCCTTCGGTGCCGATGGTGGTCCATGATGTGGTGGAGTCGGCGCCGATAGTTTTGGAGCCGTATCGGAGCCGGTCCCCTTCTCTCTCGGAGCCGAGAAGAAAATCTTCTCGAGTGTCTACCTCCTCTAAATCCTCGAGACTGTCAGATTCGGACCTGGATAGGGTTTTACAGAGGCTTTTCCAGTCTCCAGTGTTTACTAAAACGGTCTCGGCTCCAGCACAGTTTGCTTCGGAGCCGATCCCCCCTCCAACACATTTGATTCCTCCTCCAACCTCTTCGGAGCCGTTGGAGCCGGTGGTGGTGGAGCAATGTGGAGCCATACGGTCGGAGCAGAGACCCCTTACAGGCCTTTCGGCTCCGACTATGCTTCCTACCCTGTCCTCCGGGTCAGGGTTTGGTACTGCGACCTCTTCAGCCGGGCCCGAGGAATACTTTGGGATTAGGTGCTTCGGTGCCTAGTCTTCCCCTCGGAGCATCGGCTGCTGGAATTCCCAGTGCCATCGTGGCCTCTAGACCAGTGACCTCCTTGGACTCTGGAGGTCCGGCCTTTGAGGCCATGAGGAGCACGCTGGCCATGCCTTTGCCGGTTCAACAAGTTTCTACCTCACCGTCCCTAGATTTGGAGACTGGTGCCTCTGTTGTGTTGCAGCCCCCCGGCAGTGGGGCCCCAGGGCCTGAGGATACCCCCATCGGGGGTTCCCATCTTCCGGGTGGTCCATCCAAAACTGCTTCGGACGAACCCCCACGGAAGAAATTGTGTAAGAAGAAGCACGTAGACTCCCAAGATGAGTCTATTACATCGGATACTGACCTCGATGACGCAGAAGGGTCCCCCAAATCATCTTCGGATGATATCTCCTTCTCAGATATCTTGGAGATTCTGAGAAAGAGAGGTGACTGGCAAGCCAAAACCCCTTCAGCTGAGGAGTCAGTCTTCCTCAAGGCGTTTGGGGCCCAGCCTTCCGCCTCCTGGGTGTCTCCGCCCTTCGATGAACTCCTTGATTTGGTTTCTCAAAGGGTGTGGGAACACCCTGATTCTGTGGAACCGGTGCCTGTGAGGCCCAATAAATTTTTGTCAGCCCCCCCCCCAGAAGGAATTTCTCACGAAGGGTGTGCCTGTAGATGCTTTGGTGGTGGCTTCTGCCACACAGCAGGACGTGGCAGAAGCTTCGACGTCTATTCATCCTCCTAATAAGGATTCTAGGAGTATGGATAGGTACGGGAAGCGTACCCTGTCCTCAGCGGCCTTTACCTTACGGTCGCTGAACTATTTATGTCATTTTACGAGGCTCCAAAGGGATCTTCTCAAAGAGCTAAATGACTCTATTGTTGGTAATCTACCTGAGGCGCTGGCCCCGACTGTTGGCGCACAGATGACTACCCTTTTTTCTATCATTAACTCGTCCATGAGGCTCATTTCGTATGCGCGAAGGCGAGTAGAGCAGGGAACAGGCGTTGCCCTCAGGAGGCAAGCCTGGTTACGCTTGTGTTCGCTCACGGAGGCCTTCAAGTCTTCCTTCCGACGCCTTTGATGGGTCATCTTTGTTTGGACCCAAGGTGAAGGACACACTAACTCGGTGCGAGCAGGAGGGCAAGACTTTGACTGCCGTTGGGGCCCATTTTTCCGCTCCTTCCAGGCCTTATCCCAAGGCTGGGAGAGGAGGGAAAATGTGGTTTAAAAAATCCCAAAAGTCTTTCTCTACTCCACCCAGTGATTCCCTCCAGAGGCAGTGGGGAATTTTGGAAGACGCCGCCCAGAGGTGGCAGAGGCCCCGTAACTCTGGAGACCGCGATTCCTTTCGTGGTTCTTCATACAACCAGCGTCCTGAGTTGTTGCCCGACTGTGCAACTCGAGCCAGTTGGGGTCGCTTAAGGCGCACCCACAAGCTTGGGAATCCATAACAAGCGATCGGTGGGTGCTTCGCATCATTACCGGAGGATGTATCATACCCTTCAACAAACCCCCCCTTTCTTTAAGGGAAATCCCGGACGTGCCACCCAGTCAGCGGGATCAGGCAGCATTAGAGGTTTCAAAGCTGCTAGAAAAAAGAGCCATCCAGCCTGTCCCCATCGACCAGATCGGATCAGGAACTTACTCAAAGTTATTTTTAGTACCAAAAAAGACAGGGGACTTCAGGCCCATTTTGGACCTCAGTTCATTGAATCGTTTCGTAAAGAAGTCCAAATTCCGAATGGTCACTCTTCAATCTATTCTTCCTTTGCTGGAAAAGAATGCATGGATGTGCTCCATAGATCTCCAGGACGCTTACTATCACATTCCCATAGCTCAAGAGTCCAGGAGACATTTACGCTCGCCTGGAGCCAGTCATTTTCAATTCGAGCACTGCCCTTTGGTCTCACCACAGCCACCAGGGTGTTCACCAAATGTCTGGCAGTGGTAACTGCTCACCTGAGAAGTCTGGGATTCCAGGTGTTTCCTTATCTAGACGACTGGCTCCTTACTGCCACCTCCGAGCATCTACTACTCCAAGCGCTCAGAGCCACGTTCACCTTGGGCCGTTTCTTGGGGATCACGTTCAATTTGCAAAAATCTGTTCTACAGCCATCTCAGCGTATTACTTTCATAGGCGCAGACTTAGACACAAAAAGAATGTGCGCCTATTTACCGGCAGCAAGAATTCAGGTCTTACAAGATCAAGTCAAATCCTGTCATAGGTTCATAGGTTCATAGGTTCATACTAGGCTATCTGCCCAAGGGCATTTATAAGCCTAGCCCATAGTTATGTGGCTTTCGCCACCCCTTTAGTTTGAATAAAAACTATGCCTATCATTTTTCTGTGCCTCTGTCAAGCAGTGACACTGAAGTAATCCCTGGGTTATATCTGCGATCTCCCATCCATTGGTCAAGATTCCTCTTGAACAAGGCCAGCGAGGTGCTCTGCCTCACATGTACCGGGATTTTGTTCCACAGCATAGGGAGTCTCTGGGTGATGAATCTGTCCCTCCAGCACGTTCTATTTATAACCGTGTCAAGGTTTAAGTCTCCCGCCCTTGTGGTTCTGAGGGATCTAGATTTTTTGAGGTGAAGCATATTCATCAAATCTGGGTTTGACATGGCCTTATATGTCAGGCACAGGTCACCTCTGAGCAAGCGGTATGAGACTGAATAAAGCTGGAGTTCTTTCAGTCGGGCAGCATAAGACATATTTTTGAGACCCTTTATCCTTGAGGTGAGGAACTTTTGGGGCCTTTCAAGCTGCATCAGGTGTCTGGTCAGATACATTCTGAACGGGGCATTGTACTCAATCATAGGTCTAATGAGTGATGAGTACAGGGGGACGATGACCTCCCTTGATCTAGATGTGAATCCCTTCATGATCAGGTGGGCGATATAGAAGGTTTTCCTAACTACTTTAGCAACATGAGTGTCAAACGAAAGACTACTGTCAACTTGGGTCCCCAGATCCCTGATGACTTTTTCTGTGCTCAGTGGATTGTCACCTATATGGTAGCTAGGGTAACCTTGTTTTTCCGAAGGGTATGACTATGCATTTTTGGCGTTTAACTTCAGGCCATGGCTCTGGCACCAGTTATCCGCTTTCTGTGAGGCCCTTCTGGAGGATATCTGTGTCAGATGTGTTTTCGACTATGGCGCCAGTTTGCAGTCATCTGCAAACTTTGTCAGCCATAACCCTCCTGTGTTTGCTTGTACTTCAGAAAAGTAGATGCCGAACAAGAGTGGACCCAGGACTGAGCCCTGTGGGACACCACTTGTGACAGGCTTTGAGTCTGACATGGCTCCAGCAACTCTGACCCTGTGGGTTCTGTCACTTAGCCAGTTTGCAACCCATCTTGTGATGTATGGGTTTACATTCAAGCTGATGAGTTTTTCGATGATACCTGAGTGGGGTATTGTGTCAAGGCCTTTGCCAGGTCGAGGTAGGCTGTATGGACTGCCTTTCCCTCATCAATGGCCTTGGTGACTGTCTCGAAAAAGTCAACCAAGTTTAAGAGGCAGGATCTGGCTTTGACAAAGCCAAACTGGGTTGGATCCAAAGTCTGCAAGTTCCCTATGTCTTTATTTATGAGTTCCATTATGATCCTCTCCATGGCTTTGCAGATAAGGCTTGTCAAGCTAATGGGCGGTAATTTCCAGGGTCTGTGGAGGCACCGCCCTTATGAAGTGGGACCACAGTCGCCAGGCGCCACTCCTTGGCACGATCCTGAGGTGAGGCTAAGATTAAACAGCTGTCCTAACTGTGGGTTTAATTCCTCGTTGAGTTCATGAAGCACACAGCCGGGGACACCATCCGTCCCATGGATGCTGTGTTTTTGCCTTAGTGAGGGCAGTTCTCACCTGGGCGTTGGAGATGTTTGGGGGCTACAATCCTCTGGAATAGATATCTCTCCTTTGGGGAGGGGGAGAAGTTTGCACTGAACCTGTCAGCCAGTATGTTAGCAATGTGTGTAGGTGCAGTAATTTTCACATCATTTTGAACTAATTCTGAGCATATCTGGGAGTTTCCTCCTAGGTTTCTAACATAGCTAAAGAAGGCCTTATGATTGTCTTTAGAGTCCTTGGCGATTTTTCTCTCAAAATTTGCCTTGGATGATTTTATGAGAGCTCTTAGTTTTTACTTATAATGATCAAAGGTGTCTTACCTTTCAAGGATTTTGCTCTATCTTGTAGTAGCTTCCTCCTTTGTTGTAGAGCTTGTTTATGGCTGGGGTCCACCAGACTGGACGCTTGCCTTTGGTACAGAGAGTCTTAGTTTTGTTTGGGATTGCCTGATCCATGCAGTCCTGTAGGTGCTGGTAGAAGGCATTTGTAAGTGATTCAGCGGTTTGAGTAATGTTTACCACTGGCTCAGGGCCTTAAAGGAGACCACACTAGTTTTTAGAAGTGTGAAATCGGCTTTTGAGAAGTTTTTCACTGTGGTCTTTTTGTTTCAGGTGGGGCGGGATGAGGACCTCCAGCGAGATTAGTTTATGATCTGATCTCACCAGTGAGGGTATACTTCCGGTGTTGAACATTTTGATCCCATGTTCGTGATGATGAGATCAAGTATGTTTTCACCTCTTGTGGGGATGGTGACTAGTTGTTCCATGGCATTTGAGTTTATGAACTCCAGGAATCTTTGGGTTAGAGTGTTCGGGCTTGAGTAGTGTTCCCAGTCTATATTAGGGTAGTTGAAGTCACCTAGTATGATGGTGTTTGGAGATACATTTATCCCTCCAATGTTTTCAGGAAGGCCATGTGAGGTTCCTGAGTTTGAGAGGGTGGCCTGTAACATGCTACAAATTGCAGAGCAGTCTTGCCTATGGTTAATTGCACCTGGATGGTCTCCGATGCATCGCGTTGCCACCAACCTTGAGGTGTGGGTGTCCTTTATGAATATGGACACCCTCCTTTCTTGGTGTTGTCCGGATTTTGGGGCCGGAACGTATGATATGAGGTGAAACCTGTTAGTGCTGGGGTGCTCTCAGGAGCCGTGAACCAGGTTTCTGTCACAGCACAGACATCGATGTTCTCCATATTGAGAAGGGCCTCGAGTGTGCATCTTGAGATTGAGACTTCTGGCATTGAGCAGCATTACCCTTAGTTTTTTCCTTTTGGTGTTCTAGGGTGGTAGGTTTAGAATTTGAGCCTTGCCTAAAAAGGCACTATGGGGTGGCAAGAGCCTTTGCCAATATCCGGAAGCCCAGGGTGACAGGTGCAAGCCGCCCTTGCGGAAGCAGTGTGGCTTGTCCAGCATGTCATCCCAGGCAGACAGACATTGATCCCTTTGAATGACACCAGAATTTAAGCCAATTATTAAAGCTGATCATCTTATCACTGTATTGTGGCATCATTCTAGGTGAAGGTAGGATACTGCTCAAGGTCAGGGTCATACCTGCCTGGGCTACATAATCAGAGAGCTCCTCGACCCTTTTCATGTAGTCCAAGGAGGTGCGCCTCAGGTCGCTGACACCAGCGTGGACAATGACTGAGTCGTACTTGTACCTGCTGTTGAGAGACCTGAGTGCTTGCGTTATGTGGCGGATTCTAGCGCCCGACAGGCAGCTTACTGTGACCTTCTCCTTACTCAGTCTGGTGAGCGGGACGCCAGTGTGCCTGACTATGGAATCACCAATGACAAGTGTGTCTGGCATTTTGTTTGGCCTTAAGGGCTGTGACTGTTTGACACTCTGACTGTGTGGTCTATGTGTTGCATGTGTTGGGTCGTGAGGTGGTAGTTGTTTGGGTGTCTGCTTTGGTGGCCTCTGCTGTTTTGGTAAATTTTTGACCAGAGCCTCCAGTATGTCTTTGTGTGAGTATGTGTATGATTTGAAGTTGTGATGGTACCATGTGTGAATGGGTATGTATTGTGTGTGGTTGCCTTCTCCTCCTGTCTGGTCTTGCCAGTCCTATGTTGAGAGAGCTCAGCCTCCAGTTTGGCCGTATAGTTGCATCTCGCATGTATTTGTGTTTTGTGGGAGAAGGAGAGGATTGTTCAGTGTAGATGAGGCAATTGTAACATTGCCTCAATATTCCCAGGTTCACCAGTTGAGCTGGAGAGGACACTAGCAACTGATCCCTCGACATACTAGAAGTAGTAGATAAAGAACTTTCAAAGGACTCCGGGGGAAGTGGGTTGTGGGCTGGTGGGGTACTATCTATAATAAGAGTGCTTTATCAAGGTGCAAGTACTGTAGGAGTAAGTGCTAGGCTTTACAGATAGAGAATAGTCTACTTGGGAATCAAGTAGAGATGAACTTTTCAGTTATAGGATATGCTGGTTAGATCAGCAGTACACTTTAGCGTGTTTTATAGAAGGTGGCTGAAGGGAGCTAGGAATTGGCCCAAAACGACCAATGGACTACTAGTTTCTGGCTGAAACTTCACCAAATCGGACAAAAAGGCCGCTCAGTGCTTCCCACTCCCACTGGTAAGCAAAGAAACTTCCCTCCTTCCTAATAAGGCAATGGATCAGTAACAGGAACTAAAAACAAAGCCCAGGGATCAGCAACTCTGAAACTGGACTACTCTAGTTCAGTAAAGTGGGAAAACAAGAGATTTTTTTGTTTTATTACAGAGATAAGGAAAAAAACAGACAGTAAATGCTATAAATGCTGTAAATCGGCTAGCGCACTTTAGTGTGTAGCCTACAGAAACAATTTGCAACAATTAGTAACTTAAAGTGCAATAAACAGTGTAAAATGCAGAAATCACTTAAAGTAGCAGTAAAACTGGCGAAATGCAGTCGCTAGCTTAATAACAGTGGGAAAGCCACAAAAAATACTTATAGCTCTCTGCTGCTTGGATCACTCTGCAGGCCACCACGAGGATCTGTGCAGAGTTGGTACAAGCTGGAAAACACGTGTTTAGCGTGTTTTATAGCAGGGGGCTGAAAGGAACTAGGAATTGGCCCAAAACGACCAATAGACTACTAGTTTCTGGCTGAAACTTCACCAATTCGGACAAAGAGGCTGCTCAGTGCTTCCCACTCCCACTGGTAAGCAAAGAAACTTCCCTCCTTCCTAATAAGGCAATGGATCAGTAACAGGAGCTAAAAACAAAGCCCAGGGATCAGCAACTCTGAAACTGGACTACTCTAGTTCAGTAAGGTGGGAAAACAAGAGATTTTTTTTTTTTTTTTTTTTTTTTTTTTTTTACAGAGACAAGGAAAAAACAGACAGTAAATGCTATAAATGCTTTTATGGCTAGCACACTTGAGTGTGTTAGCCTACAGGTAAAATTAAGCAACAAATAACTTTTAAGGGTGCAAAACAGTTAATCAACACAGAACAGTTTAAATAGAATGCAGAGCTGTATAAACAGGCTAAGATGCAGTCGCTAAGCAGTAAATATTCAAAAAGCCAGAAAAAATACTTAAATCAGTTATAGCAAATACAGTTATAACAAATGCTCTGAAATATACTGTATATTTCCAATATGTTTGAGAAGGACAGTCAGAACACAAGAAGGTTCAGGCTAAGAAAAAAAGTTTTGTTTTACTTTTTGAAAAGGTAAAAAGGAGGAACAGAAGGCCTTATCAAATGTTCTCTATGTATTAAGAAGGATGAGCTAATGACACTAGACTGGGAGGTGTGTCACAGTAGGGCGGCAACTGCAAAGCCACCAAGTATAAGAGCAAGACACCAACAGGGAGGGAGGGTGGGACAAAATAGCCTAAGACAACAAGCTATGAAAGTTTTTAAACAGAAAAAGATTTCTGAAGATTCTGAATAGACAAAGTGCTTTATATATATTAAATTATAAAAACAGTAATCTGTTAAAATAATCAAAAAATACTTATATTTTGTAGCTCAGTTGCGGTCAAACAACTTCTCCAGCCTGCACCAAAGACCAGAAACACAACTTTTTTTTTTTACAAGAACACAAAAGAACCAGCCCCCACTAGCCAAAGAGCCCCGGCCCATCGGATCCTACAACTGTTGGGCTCGATGGCATCGACCATACTTTTAGTTCCCTTGGCCAGACTTCACATGCGAATTTTACAATGGCTACTGTCGGTTCAATGGTCCTATCAGGAACTTCCCTTGAACCACTTAATCATAATCACGGAAAGTTGCCGTCGAGATCTTCATTGGTGGCTTCTCCAATCAAATCTCACCAGGGCGACCTTTATACCTCAACGTCCCGTTGCCACTGTGACTACGGACGCCTCCCAGGTAGGGTGGGGGGGTCATTACCTGGACAGGTCGGTCCAAGGCACATGGCAGACCCAGGAAACGCATTTGCATATCAATGTCCTGGAGATGAGAGCGTACCATTGGTACTCCAAGCTCTCCATCACGCTCTCCCACAGGGCCCGATTGCTATCCTATCCGACAACATGTCGGTGGTGTGGTACATAAACAAGCAAGGTGGAACCAGGTCTTACCCACTATGCAGAGAAGCCATGAGACTCTGGCACTGGGCGGTAGCTACCAACCACTTTCTAATGGCAACGCACATACCGGGGAAGTCCAATGTGATTGCGGACAGATTAAGCAGGACCATTCTTTTACCCCACGAGTGGTCCCTCAGAGTATAGCTGCGAAAATCTTCAACAGATGGGGTCTTCCTTGCTGCGACCTGTTTGCCAGCCCGCACAATGCGAAATGCAGAGAGTTCTTCACACTGTTTCCTTCTCGGGGACAGATTCCCAGGGACGCTCTGACTCACATTTGGCCCCCCGGTCTTCTCCACGCCTTCCTCCATTCCCTCCTACCGAGGGTGATACAGAAGGCCATTTATTTGGAGAGCGAGATGATTTTGATTGCCCCGCACTGGCCTCGTCAAGTTTGGTTTCCCTTCCTACAGAGGCATGCGATAGAAGGTCCATGGTTTCTGGATCCAGTGCCAGACCTGTTGACTCACCAGTCAGGACGGCGTCATCCGTCTCAGGTCCTTGAAGTTGGCAGCATGGTTACTCCACTTCCATCCTTAGTCCGAGACTATGCTCTTCACGCGGACGTGGTCCACATACTTTCTTCTTCTCATAAACCTTCCACCATCAAACTTTATTCCAGTAAATGGAAAAGGTTTGCCTTCTGGGCTCAAGAACGGGGTATAGATCCTCTCACTGCACCAGTATCGGAGGTTCTGAATTTTCTGGCCTCCCTTTTTCAGTCGGGCTCTTCAGTTTCTACCATTAAGGTTCAATTAGCAGTGATCTCTAATTTTCATGCTTCTTTTGAACCTTCATTGATGTCTCACAAACTTTGTAAGGCTTTCCTTAAAGGGGCTTGGCTCCTTAGGCCTCCTTTATCTCAGCCTGTTCCACCTTGGGATTTGAATATGGTTCTTGCTGCCCTAACTGCCCGTCCTTTCAAACCAGCTGCTACTTCTGATTTAAAATTTCTGTCTTGGAAAACGGCCTTTTTAGTAGCCATAACATCTGCTAGGCGAGTTTCAGAACTACAAGCTCTTTGTTCTGATCCTCCCTATTTGATTTTTCACAAGCATAGAGTTTCATTGAAATTAAACCCTGCATTTATACCAAAGGTGGCCTCCTCTTTCTGTATGCAACAAACTATAGAACTCCCTGTCTTTTTCCCAGAATTCTCCAATAACGCAGAATATACTTTGCATCAATTGGACGTACATAGACAACTACGCTTTTATTTGAATAGAACCGCTCAAACGCTGAAATCAAATCAGTTGTTTGTTTCTTTTGCAGAACAAATTGGGTCAACCAGTAACAAAAGCCTCCATATCTAAATGGATTAAAGATTGTATCATTTTTATTTATTCACAGGCTAATAAAGACCTTCCCTTTCCAGTCAAGGCTCATTCTACCAGGGCAATGGCTACTTCGTAGCTTTTCACTCCAAATTATCAATAGATGATATTTGTGCTGCGGCAACCTGGACTTCTCCGCACACTTTTATTTCTCATTACAAATTGGATGTGGTTTCTCGAGGCAGAGCTTCCTTTGGTTCCACAGTTCTCAGGAGTGTGTTCCAATGAGCCACCCGGGATGTAGGTGCTAGGACGCTGTCCCATCTGTCATGAATGTAGTGAGATAGGATCCCATTACATCTTTTAGTTATGTACTTACCATAACTTCGGATGTATGGGATCCATCTCCTTACATTCATAAGTACCCTCCTTCCCCCTTCCATTTGGATTTAGAGGAGCTGTAGTCACTTTTTTCTTGGCGTTCTTTCTTGAAGAACTTTAGTTGGTTATAGTGACTAATAGTGTTTTCTGTGTTTACATGGGTGTATGAAAGCGAACAAACAAGATCTGGGGAAGCAGGTGTAGTGCATCCTGGGATAGGGAGTAGCCCAGCCAATGAGAGACTTCGTGCTAGTGTATAAGTTGCAGAGTCGGAGCCGATGGATCGGCTCCGAACCCATCTGTCATGAATGTAGGCGAGATGGATCCCATACATCCGAAGTTATGGTAAGTACATAACTAAAAGTTTAGCAATGTGGGTTTTATTTGTATGAAACTGTTCCCAAGTCTTATCCCTAGCCTTCAGTAAGGATCTGCATTCTTTAGTTAGCCAGGGTGTATACTTAATTTTAACTCTGATGGTTCTAAGGGGTGCTTGGCAGTTTAGTACATCTAAGAAAGTGATGTTGAAGAAGTTAACAGCATCGTCTAGGGGTAGTTGTCTGAGAGGCTTCCAGTTGCAGCTTTCTAGAGCGAAGATGAACCTGTTTAGGTTGAAGTTTTTTTTTGTTCCTGAGTAAGTGGTACATGGTTTGCTTGGTTTTGTAAGTGTGGGCTCTTAGGAGAAAGGTTGGTTGATGGTCACTCAGGCTGTCAAGGAGACAACCTACTTGAGATGTTAGGGTGAGGTTGTTGACCAGAGTCCAGTCAAGGATGGACTGTTCTTTGGAGAATTTGTAAGTCCTTGTGGGAAATGTAATGAGTTGTGTGAACCCATGGAGGTTAATATGGGATGTCGGATTTTGAGAGGAGCAGTTGAACCAATCAATATTAAAGTCACCCATCGGGATTGTTTCCTGAAGGAGGGAAATGGAGATCCAGTTTAGAATGTTTTTGAGTGTGGGAATATTGTTTCCTGGTGGGATATAAAAGCATATGATGCTAATGTGTTCTTTGGGGTTAATTTTTAATTTGGCAACGTGCCCAATACACTAATCATAGGTGACTCGATAGTGAGGCACACTGATGTCCCGCTCACTAGGTTGAATAAGGAGAAGGTAACAGTCAGTTGTCTATCAGGTGCCAGAATCTGACACATAACGCATGCACTGAGGTCACTCCACAACAAGTACAAGTATGACTCTGTCACTGTCCATGTGGGTGTGAATGACCTAAGATACATCTTCCTGGACTACATGAAAAGAGACATGGAGGAGCTCTCGGACCCTAGCCCTGAGTAGCATCCTACCATCACCCAGAATGATACCGCAGTACAAGCAAAAAATAATTGACTGCAGCAATTGGCTAAGTTTCTGGTGTCATTTTAAGGGGATCCAGTGTCTGTCTGCTTGGGATGACATGACTTGACAGACCTTGATGCTTTGCCAGAGATGGCCTGCATCTGTCACCCCTGGGTTTCCGGATATTGGCTAAGGCTCTTGCCACCCCTATAGTACCTTTTTTAGGTGATGTTCCAAAGACCAAATTACCACCATAACAGCTATAAATAAATAAATGCAGTCTGAGGGTCATGCTGCTCAATGCTAGAAGTCTAAATCTCAAGATGCACTTGCTCAAAGCACTCCTCAAAATGGAGAACATCGACATTTGTGCTGTAACGGAGACCTGGTTTAAAGCAGCAGAAAGCACCCCTGCACAACTAGGCTGTAACTCATTCCACAACATTTGGCCCCAGAACATAGACCGAAGCTCCAAAGGCAGTGGTGTCTCCATATTCATAAAGGATACGTGCACCTACAGACTAGTAGCCCAGTATAATGCATCTGAGATACTTCAGGTACAACTTGGGTAAGATGGCAATTCAGGTCGTAGCCTGCTATAGGTCCCTAACCGTGTCCCAAGACTTTCACTCCATGTTCCTAAGCACCCTGGAAACTATTAGGGTCTAACCCAACACTCTTCATACTAGGTGACTTCAACTACCCCTCCATCTACTGGGAAAACTACTCATGCACCAATACACTGGCCCACCGCTTCCTGGAATTCATCAATTCCAATGCCCTGGACCAGCTCATTCTTACCCCCACTAGAGGAAGCAACATCCTTGACCTGGTTATTACTAACATGGGCAACCATTGCTCCACACCAGTAGTCAATTCCTCCCTGGTTAGATCCAACCACAAACTAATCACCTTGGAAATCCACATCTCACCCACACCCCCCTGCAAAGGTAACCACCATGAAAACTTCTCCAAAGCTGACTTTGGGCTCCTAAAAAGAGAGGTGGCTAACTTCACGGCACCCATGTCAATGAAAGATAGATGCATGATTGCTGAATCAAACACCGATGCACTGTACGAACACGTACATAAAAGCATGGAACTAGCCATACCAAACAGAACCAAAACATTCTCCTCCAAAAAAAGGAAGCCAATCTGGTGGTCCCCTGCCATTAATAAAGTCTACAACAGAAGGAAGAAACTGTTGTAGAAAAAGGTGAAGTCCAAAGACTGAAAAAAACTCCCTTATTAGCCTCAACAAAAAGTTGAGATCCCTCATCAAAACCTCTAAAGCCAGCTATGAAGGCAGAATTGGGGCAGACACTAAAAACAACCAGAAAGCCTTCTATAGTTATATCAAGAATCTCCACGGCAATACCCAGGTTTGCTCTGAGTTATTGCACAATGGTACCTCCTATATTGAGCCAACAGATATTGCCAACATACTGGCGACAGATTCAGTGCCAACTTTACCCCTGTCCCCTCCCTAAAGGACCAATCACAATGCCAGGCACCCAGCATTACTGCAGCACAGGTTAAAGCTGCACTGTCCAAGGCCAAGAATACAGCTTCCATGGGTCCCAACAATATCCTTGGATGTGTTCTACAGGAATTACAAAGTGAACAGGCACTATGTCTGTGTGCCCTGCTCAATCAGTGGCTCACCTCAAGCTTTGTCCCTACCGAATGGTTCACTGCTACAGTCATCTCTTTGCATAAAGGGGGAGCGACTACAGACCCTGGGAATTATCGCTCCATTAGCCTGATGAGTCTGATACATAAGGCTGTGGAGCACATCATCATGGACCTAATTAACAAGGATATAGGGAATCTCCAAACTCTAGATCCCACACAATTTGTTTTTTTGTGAAAGGTAGATCATACCTGCTCAACCTGGTAGACTTCTTTGAGTCAGTCACCAGAGCTGTGGATGAGGGCAAGGCAGTTCATATAGCCTACCTCGATCTGGCCAAGGCCTTTGATACCATTTTCCACTCAGGAATTATTGATAAACTCACCAAACTAGGCATCAACCCCTATATCACTAGGTGGGTTGCAAATTGGCTCATAGATAGAACCCACAGTGTGAAAGTAGTGGACTCCAAGTCAGACTGCCGACCAGTCACGAGTGGAGTCCCACAGGGATTGGCCCTGGGTCCTCTCCTGTTTGGCATCTAATTTTCAGAAGTCCAGGCCAACACGGAGGGACTCTGGCTGACAAAGTTCACAGATGACTGCAAGCTGGGAGCCATTATTAACTCCCCATGTGATGCAGACATCCTACAGAAAGGCCTCAGTGAGACCAATGACTGGTGTCGAAACCATGGCCTTAAGCTTAATGCCAAAACATGTGTCGTCATCCCCTTTGGGAAAAACTCAGTTCCCATTAATTACCACATCAATGGGAGCCCGCTGAGCACTGAAGGCGTTATAAGAGATCTGAGGACACAGGTTGACAGCAACCTCTCCTTCGACCACCACATTGCCACTGTGGTCAGAAAGTCCTTCTATGTGGCACATCTCATTACCAAAGGTTTTGCATCCAGGAAGAAAGAGGTCGTCATCTCTCTCTCTACTCTTCGCTCATTAGGCCAGTCATCGAGTATAATGCCCCATTTGGCATGTACCTCACCAGACACATGCAACAGCTGGAAAGGCCACAAAAGTACCTCATGAAGAGGATCCTAGGCCTTAAACACATGTCCTACATGGACAGACTCAAAACACTTCAGCTATTCTCTGTCTCATATCGTCTACTAAGAGGCGATCTCTGCTTGACGTACAAAGCCATGTCTGACCAAGTTCTGTTAGAAATGCAACATCTAAAGAAATCCATATCCCTCTGCATCACAAGCTCCAGACCCCTCAACCTCATTACCAGAATCAACAGAACATGGTGGAGGGGCAGGTTCATAACCCAGAGACTGCCCATACTCTGGAATAGATTTCCCATACATGTCAAGCAGAGCACCTCACTGGCCCTCTTCAAGAGAAATCTTGATGAGTGGATGGGAAATAGAAAATTCATCCTGGGGATCACTCCAGTGGTTCTACTTGATAGAGGCACTGGGAACTAATGTCGGGCGGCACGCTGTCAGGGCACTTCTATGGGCTAGGCTTGTAAAGGCTCCATTGCTATTAGCCTAGTATGCACTTATGAACCTATAAGTTTGGCATTACCCAAATCTGGGACATTTAGTTCTAAACAGTCAAGTATTAGGTGATCTTTGAATAAGAGTGCTACTCCCCAACCCCTTCTTGTTATTCTGCCTTTCCGTAGAATATTTTATCCAGGAGGAACAATTTTGTTGTTTTTATTGTCAGGTTTTAGCCATGTCTCTGTTAATATTACAACATCTGGAGAGTAAACGGAGAGTAAGGCATAAAGATCATGGATTTTATTACAAATACTTCTAACATTCTTATTAAGTAGGAGGAAGGAAGAGTTGTTTCTGTGGTGTAATAGACTTACCAAATTATGCGTGGGACTCGGACCAGGATTAGGGTGTATATCTCCAGAGCAGTTTAATTACTTGATGATGCGTGAAAGGAGTTTGGCAAGTTTATTTTGTAGCTTGGCGTGTTTTTGACTGGTTTGGGATGTGGTTATTAGCGGTGGGAATTTGATTGAATGCTAATCTATGTGGGTCATATGGAGGAGGGCAGGGGCTATTGTATAGTTTTTGTAACGTTTTGTTCACTCCTTCATCTCTCCTTTTTGCTATTGTATAGTTTACTGATTTATTTAGATGGGATAGTGAAGAGGTTTGCCAGGGAGGGGGTATGGTGGATTGCATTAAAGTATAATGTGAAGTGAGGGAGTATAGGAGTAAAAGGAGTGAGCATAGTTTAGCAGAAGCATATTAGTGTCAAGCAAGAAAGGAAATCAAACCAGAAGTAGATAAAAATCAGGCAGCAACTGAATGTGCCAAAAACAAAAAAAAAGAATATAAGATGAAGGATTAGATGAGAAGGCAAGAAATGTGGAAAATGCATAAATATAGTTGTAAGTATAAAAAACTTCTGGAAGAACCTCATGTTGATCTGGATTGAATGCAGGAATGTATAAGGAGAGGCAAATTCAAACCAAGAAATATTGGCGGCCCAAGTTATTGGGCTACATACAAGTTGGTTTTACAAAGTCCATTGAACATGTAGGAGAAACAGGCAAATGTAGGTTTTAGTCGCACACCTCATTGCTGGTTATGATATACTAATCACAGGACTGTATACTGAAAGGCATAATAATACGGCAAGACTTTTGCACTGGGGATTGGGCAAATGTTATGGTATTGAAGTGGCTAAAAAACACTGGAAACATGACCCACAAAACATCATAGAAAATGATGAAGTGACATGAACAGTTCAAAAGACAGATGCGAGAAAACCGGATATTGTGTGTGGACTAATATTGCTACATACTCAAGTGTGCCAGCTTGCACTGCATGTGAATTGTTTTTATAGCATTTACTGTCTGTTTTTTTCCTTGTCGCTGTAAAAAAAAAAAAAAAAAAAAAATTCTCTTGTTTTCCTGCCTTACTGAACTAGAGTAGTCCAGTTTCAGAGTTGCTGATCCCTGGGCTTTGTTTTTAGTTCCTGTTACTGATCCATTGCCTTATTAGGAAGGAGGGAAGTTTCTTTGCTTACCAGTGGGAGTGGGAAGCACTGAGCGGCCTTTTGTCCGATTTGGTGAAGTTTCAGCCAGAAACTAGTAGTCCATTGGTCGTTTTGGGCCAGTTCTAGCTCCTTTCAGCCCCCTGCTATAAAACACGCTAAACACGCGTTTTCCAGCTTGTACCAACTCAGCACAGATCCTCGTGGTGGCCTGCAGAGTGATCCAAGCAGCAGAGAGCTAAAAGAGTGACTTTCTACCAGATATAAGTATTTTGTGGCTTTCCCACTGTTATTAAGCTAGCGACTGCATTTCGCCTGTTTTACTGCTACTTTAAGTGATTTCTGCATTTTACACTGTTTATTGCACTTTAAGTTACTAATTGTTGCAAATTGTTTCTGTAGGCTACACACTAAAGTCGCTAGCCGATTTACAGCATTTATAGCATTTACTGTCTGTTTTTTTCCTTGTCTCTGTAATAAAACAAAAATCTCTTGTTTTCCGCCTTACTGAACTAGAGTAGTCCAGTTTCAGAGTTGCTGATCCCTGGGCTTTGTTTTTAGTTCCTGTTACTGATCCATTGCCTTATTAGGGAGGAGGGAAGTTTCTTTGCTTACCAGTGGGAGTGGGAAGCACTGAGCAGCCTTTCTGTCCGATTTGGTGAAGCTTCAGCCGAAACTAGTAGTCCATTGGTCGTTTTGGGCCAATTCCTAGCTCCTTTCAGCCCCTGCTATAAAACACGCTAAACAGCGTTTTCCAGCTTGTACCAACTCAGCACAGATCCTCGTGGTGGCCTGCAGAGTGATCCAAGCAGCAGAGAGCTAAAAGAGTGACTTTCTACCAGATATAAGTATTTTGTGGCTTTCCCACTGTTATTAAGCTAGCGACTGCATTTCGCCTGTTTTACTGCTACTTTAAGTGATTTCTGCATTTTACACTGTTTATTGCACTTTAAGTTACTAATTGTTGCAAATTGTTTCTGTAGGCTACACACTAAAGTCGCTAGCCGATTTACAGCATTTATAGCATTTACTGTCTGTTTTTTTCCTTGTCTCTGTAATAAAACAAAAAATCTCTTGTTTTCCGCCTTACTGAACTAGAGTAGTCCAGTTTCAGAGTTGCTGATCCCTGGGCTTTGTTTTTAGTTCCTGTTACTGATCCATTGCCTTATTAGGGAGGAGGGAAGTTTCTTTGCTTACCAGTGGGAGTGGGAAGCACTGAGCAGCCTTTCTGTCCGATTTGGTGAAGCTTCAGCCGGAAACTAGTAGTCCATTGGTCGTTTTGGGCCAATTCCTAGCTCCTTTCAGCCCCTGCTATAAAACACGCTAAACATGCGTTTTCCAGCTTGTACCAACTCAGCACAGATCCTCGTGGTGGCCTGCAGAGTGATCCAAGCAGCAGAGAGCTAAAAGAGTGACTTTCTACCAGATATAAGTATTTTTGTGGCTTTCCCACTGTTATTAAGCTAGCGACTGCATTTCGCCTGTTTTACTGCTACTTTAAGTGATTTCTGCATTTTACACTGTTTATTGCACTTTAAGTTACTAATTGTTGCAAATTGTTTCTGTAGGCTACACACTAAAGTCGCTAGCCGATTTACAGCATTTATAGCATTTACTGTCTGTTTTTTCCTTGTCTCTGTAATAAAACAAAAAAATCTCTTGTTTTCCTGCCTTACTGAACTAGAGTAGTCCAGTTTCAGAGTTGCTGATCCCTGGGCTTTGTTTTTAGTTCCTGTTACTGATCCATTGCCTTATTAGGGAGGAGGGAAGTTTCTTTGCTTACCAGTGGGAGTGGGAAGCACTGAGCAGCCTTTCTGTCCGATTTGGTGAAGTTTCAGCCGGAAACTAGTAGTCCATTGGTCGTTTTGGGCCAATTCCTAGCTCCTTTCAGCCCCCTGCTATAAAGCACGCTAAACATGCGTTTTTCCAGCTTGTACCAACTCAGCACAGATCCTCGTGGTGGCCTGCAGAGTGATCCAAGCAGCAGAGAGCTAAAAGAGTGACTTTCTACCAGATATAAGTATTTTTGTGGCTTTCCACTGTTATTTAAGCTAGCGACTGCATTTCGCCTGTTTTACTGCTACTTTAAGTGATTTCTGCATTTTACACTGTTTATTGCACTTTAAGTTACTAATTGTTGCAAATTGTTTCTGTAGGCTACACACTAAAGTGCGCTAGCCGATTTACAGCATTTATAGCATTTACTGTCTGTTTTTTCCTTGTCTCTGTAATAAAACAAAAAAATCTCTTGTTTTCCTGCCTTACTGAACTAGAGTAGTCCAGTTTCAGAGTTGCTGATCCCTGGGCTTTGTTTTTAGTTCCTGTTACTGATCCATTGCCTTATTAGGGAGGAGGGAAGTTTCTTTGCTTACCAGTGGGAGTGGGAAGCACTGAGCAGCCTTTCTGTCCGATTTGGTGAAGTTTCAGCCAGAAACTAGTAGACCATTGGTTGTTTTGGGCCAATTCTAGCTCCTTTCAGCCCCTGCTATAAAACACGCTAAACACGCGTTTTCCAGCTTGTACCAACTCAGCACAGATCCTCGTGGTGGCCTGCAGAGTGATCCAAGCAGCAGAGAGCTAAAAGAGTGACTTTCTACCAGATATAAGTATTTTTTGTGGCTTTCCCACTGTTATTTAAGCTAGCAACTGCATTTCGCCTGTTTTACTGCTACTTTAAGTGATTTCTGCATTTTACACTGTTTATTGCACTTTAAGTTACTAATTGTTGCAAATTGTTTCTGTAGGCTACACACTAAAGTGCGCTAGCCGATTTACAGCAATTACTGTCTGTTTTGTCCTTGTCTCTGTAAATAAACAAATAATCTCTTGTTTTCCAGCCTTACTGAACTAGATTAGTCCAGTTTCAGAGTTGCTGATCCTGAGCTTTGTTTTTAGTTCCTGTTACTGATCCATTGCCTTATTAGGAAGGACGGAAGTTACTTTGCTTACCAGTGGGAGTGGGAAGCACTGAGCGCCTTTTGTCTGATTTGGTGAAGTTTCAGCCAGAAACTAGTAGTCCATTGGTCGTTTTGGGCCAATTCCTAGCTCCTTCAGCCCCTGCTATAAAACACGCTAAAGCGTACAGAAGCTGATTTAGCTGAGTTACCACTGTTGCACACAAGAGCAGCGGTTAAACAAGGTTAAACTATTTGGGCCATCTAAATTCCACTCTTCCAATTTTCCCTTAAAACTGCCTTCCTCGAGCTGTACTGCTGATCTAACCAGCATATCCTATAACTGAAAAGTTCATCTCTACTTGATTCCCAAGTAGACTATTCTCTATCTGTAAAGCCTAGCACTTACTCCTACAGTACTTGCACCTTGATAAAGCACTCTTATTATAGATAGTACCCCACCAGCCTAAAACCCACTTCCCGGAGTCCTTTGAAAGTCTCTTTATCTACTACTTCTAGTATGTCGAGGGATCAGTTGCTAGTGTCCTCTCCAGCTCAACTGGTGAACCTGGGAATATTGAGGCAATGTTACAACTGCCTCATGTACACAGACAATCCTCTCCTTCTCCCACAAAACACAAATACATGCGAGAGATGCAACTATACGGCCAAACTGGAGGCTGAGCTCTCTCAACATAGGACTGGCAAGACCAGACAGGAGGAGAAGGTAACCACACACAATACATACCCAGTCACACATGGTACCATCACAACTTCAAATCATACACATACTCACACAAAGACATACTCGAGGCTCTGATCAAAAATTTACCAAAACAGCAGAGGCCACCAAAGCAGACACCCAAACAACTACCACCTCACGACCCAACACATGCAACACATAGACCACACAGTCAGAGTGTCAAACAGTCACAGCCCTTAAGGCCAAACAAAATGCCAGACACACTTGTCATTGGTGATTCCATAGTCAGACACACTGACGTCCCGCTCACCAGACTGAGTAAAGAGAAGGTCACAGTAAGCTGCCTGTCAGGCGCTAGAATCCGCCACATAACGCAAGCACTCAGGTCTCTCAACAGCAGGTAGAGATTTGTCTGCATACATCAACTGGACATAAGCTGATTTAAGTATATTTCCTTCATTTTATTGTGGTTGTTATAACTTGGGGACTGATTTCTCAGATCTAGCTCTGTTGAAACTGTCTTGTGTGTGTGTCTGAAGCTCTGCACTAGTTGTTAAACTGCTCTGAAATTCCTTTAAGTGTTAATTAGCTTGGGGGGTTTTCTGATAACTTTAAAACCTGTGTTGGTTACATCTCTGGTAATCATTTTAAGTAGAGATGCTGCTACTGAGATTTGTCTGCATACATCAACTGGACATAAGCTGATTTAAGTATATTTCCTTCATTTTATTGTGGTTGTTATAACTTGGGGACTGATTTCTCAGATCTAGCTCTGTTGAAACTGTCTTGTGTGTGTGTCTGAAGCTCTGCACTAGTTGTTAAACTGCTCTGAAATTCCTTTAAGTGTTAATTAGCTTGCAGGGTTTTCTGATAACTTTAAAACCTGTGTTGGTTACATCTCTGGTAATCATTTTAAGTAGAGTTGCTGCTACTGAGATTTGTCTGCATACATCAACTGGACATAAGCTGATTTAAGTATATTTCCTTCATTTTATTGTGGTTGTTATAACTTGGGGACTGATTTCTCAGATCTAGCTCTGTTGAAACTGTCTTCCCACCCCTCCCTGTTCTTGGATGTAGTTTAAATTTGGTGGCTTTTGCAGTGCCCGCCCACTGTAGATTTGATCTAGGACACTCCCCCAGTCCCTTCTCTTTACCGCATTCTCTCTAATAAACCCTTTCTGCACTTGCTTTTAGTCCTTTTTAATTTAATTACATTTTTTTCATACTGTGTGTGGACTAATATTGCTACATACTCAAGTGTGCCAGCTTGCACTGCATGTGAATTGTTTTTATAGCATTTACTGTCTGTTTTCTTCCTTGTCGCTGTAAAAAAAAAAAAAAAAAATTCTCTTGTTTTCCTGCCTTACTGAACTAGAGTAGTCCAGTTTCAGAGTTGCTGATCCCTGGGCTTTGTTTTTAGTTCCTGTTACTGATCCATTGCCTTATTAGGAAGGAGGAAGTTTCTTTGCTTACCAGTGGGAGTGGGAAGCACTGAGCGCCTTTTGTCCGATTTGGTGAAGTTTCAGCCAGAAACTAGTAGTCCATTGGTCGTTTTGGGCCAGTTCCTAGCTCCTTTCAGCCCCTGCTATAAAACACGCTAAACACGTTTTCCAGCTTGTACCAACTCAGCACAGATCCTCGTGGTGGCCTGCAGAGTGATCCAAGCAGCAGAGAGCTAAAAGAGTGACTTTCTACCAGATATAAGTATTTTTTGTGGCTTTCCCACTGTTATTAAGCTAGCGACAGCATTTCGCCTGTTTTGCTGCTACTTTAAGTGATTTCTGCATTTTACACTGTTTATTGCACTTTAAGTTACTAATTGTTGCAAATTGTTTCTGTAGGCTACACACTAAAGTTCGCTAGCCAATTTACAGCATTTACAGCATTTACTGTCTGTTTTTTTCCTTGTCTCTGTAAAAAAACAAAACATCTCTTGTTTTCCTGCCTTACTGAACTAGAGTAGTCCAGTTTCAGAGTTGCTGATCCCTGGGCTTTGTTTTAGTTCCTGTTACTGATCCATTGCCTTATTAGGGAGGAGGGAAGTTTCTTTGCTTACCAGTGGGAGTGGGAAGCACTGAGCAGCCTTTCTGTCCGATTTGGTGAAGCTTCAGCCGAAACTAGTAGTCCATTGGTCGTTTTGGGCCAATTCCTAGCTCCTTTCAGCCCCTGCTATAAAACACGCTAAACACGTTTTTCCAGCTTGTACCAACTCAGCACAGATCCTCGTGGTGGCCTGCAGAGTGATCCAAGCAGCAGAGAGCTAAAGAGTGACTTTCTACCAGATATAAGTATTTTTGTGGCTTTCCCACTGTTATTAAGCTAGCGACTGCATTTTAGCCTGTTTTACTGCTACTTTAAGTGATTTCTGCATTTTACACTGTTTATTGCACTTTAAGTTACTAATTGTTGCAAATTGTTTCTGTAGGCTACACACTAAAGTGCGCTAGCCGATTTACAGCATTTATAGCATTTACTGTCTGTTTTTTTTTTCCTTGTCTCTGTAATAAAACAAAAAATCTCTTGTTTTCCGCCTTACTGAACTAGAGTAGTCCAGTTTCAGAGTTGCTGATCCCTGGGCTTTGTTTTTAGTTCCTGTTACTGATCCATTGCCTTATTAGGGAGGAGGGAAGTTTCTTTGCTTACCAGTGGGAGTGGGAAGCACTGAGCAGCCTTTCTGTCCGATTTGGTGAAGTTTCAGCCAGAAACTAGTAGTCCATTGGTCGTTTTGGGCCAATTCCTAGCTCCTTTCAGCCCTCTGCTATAAAACACGCTAAACACGCGTTTTCCAGCTTGTACCAACTCAGCACAGATCCTCGTGGTGGCCTGCAGAGTGATCCAAGCAGCAGAGAGCTAAAAGAGTGACTTTCTACCAGATATAAGTATTTTTTGTGGCTTTCCCACTGTTATTTAAGCTAGCGACTGCATTTCGCCTGTTTTACTGCTACTTTAAGTGATTTCTGCATTTTACACTGTTTATTGCACTTTAAGTTACTAATTGTTGCAAATTGTTTCTGTAGGCTACACACTAAAGTGCGCTAGCCGATTTACAGCATTTATAGCATTACCGTCTGTTTTTTTTCCTTATCTCTGTAATAAAACAAAAAAATCTCTTGTTTTCCCACCTTACTGAACTAGAGTAGTCCAGTTTCAGAGTTGCTGATCCCTGGGCTTTGTTTTTAGTTCCTGTTACTGATCCATTGCCTTATTAGGAAGGAGGGAAGTTTCTTTGCTTACCAGTGGGAGTGGGAAGCACTGAGCGGCCTTTTTGTCTGATTTGGTGAAGTTTCAGCCAGAAACTAGTAGTCCATTGGTCGTTTTGGGCCAATTCCTAGCTCCCTTCAGCCCCTGCTATAAAACACGCTAAGCAGCGTAAGCCCTTGATTTAGCTGATTCACTGTTGCACACAAGAGCAGCGGCGGTTAAACAAGGTTAAACTATTTGGGCCATCTAAATTCCACTCTTCCAATTTTCCCTTAAAACTACCTTCCTCGAGCTGTACTGCTGATCTAACCAGCATATCCTATAACTGAAAAGTTCATCTCTACTTGATTCCCAAGTAGACTATTCTCTATCTGTAAAGCCTAGCACTTACTCCTACAGTACTTGCACCTTGATAAAGCACTCTTATTATAGATAGTACCCCACCAGCCTAAAACCCACTTCCCGAGTCCTTTGAAAGTCTCTTTATCTACTACTTCTAGTATGTGAGGGATGAGTTGCTAGTGTCCTCTCCAGCTCAACTGGTGAACCTGGGAATATTGAGGCAATGTTACAACTGCCTCATGTACACAGACAATCCTCTCCTTCTCCCACAAAACACAAATACATGCGAGATGCAACTATACGGCCAAACTGGAGGCTGAGCTCTCTCAACATAGGACTGGCAAGACCAGACAGGAGGAGAAGGTAACCACACACAATACATACCCAGTCACACATGGTACCATCACAACTTCAAATCATACACATACTCACACAAAGACATACTGGAGGCTCTGATCAAAATTTACCAAAACAGCAGAGGCCACCAAAGCAGACACCAAACAACTACCACCTCACGACCCAACACATGCAACACATAGACCACACAGTCAGAGTGTCAAACAGTCACAGCCCTTAAGGCCAAACAAAATGCCAGACACACTTGTCATTGGTGATTCCATAGTCAGACACACTGGCGTCCCGCTCACCAGACTGAGTAAAGAAGGTCACAGTAAGCTGCCTGTCAGAGCTAGAATCCGCCACATAGCAAGCACTCAGGTCTCTCAACAGCAGGTACAAGTGCGACTCAGTCATTGTCACGCTGGTGTCAGCGACCTGAGGCGTGCCTCCTTGGACTACATGAAAGGGACATCGAGGAGCTCTCTGATTATGTAGCCCAGGCAGGTATGACCCTGACCTTGAGCAGTATCCTACCTTCACCTAGAATGATGCCACAATACAGTGATAAGATGATCAGCTTTAATAATTGGCTTAAATTCTGGTGTCATTCAAAGGGATCAATGTCTGTCTGCCTGGGATGACATGCTGGACAAGCCACGCTGCTTGCAAGGCGGCTTGCACCTGTCACCCTGGGCTTCGGATATTGGCAAGGCTCTTGCCACCCCATAGTGCCTTTTTAGGCAAGGCTCAAATTCTAAACCTACCACCCTAGAACACCAAAAGGAAAAAACTAAGGGTAATGCTGCTCAATGCCAGAAGTCTCAATCTCAAGATGCCTTTTCGAGGCCCTTCTCAATATGGAGAACATCGATGCCTGTGCTGTGACAGAAACCTGGTTCAAGGCTCCTGAGAGCACCCCAGCACTAACAGGTTTCACCTCATATCATGCGTTCGTTCGGCCCCAAAATCCGGACAACACCAAGAAAGGAGGGTGTCCATATTCATAAAGGACACCCACACCCCAAGGTTGGTGGCAACGCATGATGCATCGGAGACCATCCAGGTGCAATTAACCATAGGCAAGACTGCTCTGCAATTTGTAGCATGTTACAGGCCACCCTCTCAAACTCAGGAACCTCACATGGCCTTCCTGAAAACATTGGAGGGATAAATGTATCTCAAACACCATCATACTAGGTGACTTTAACTACCCTAATATAGACTGGGAACACTACTCAAGCCGAACACTCTAACCCAAAGATTCCTGGGTTCATAAACTCAAATGCCATGGAACAACTAGTCACCATCCCACAAGAGGAGAAAACATACTTGATCTCATCATCACGAACATGGGATCAAAATGTTCAACACGGAAGTATACTCCTCACTGGTGAGATCAGATGATAAACTAATCTGGCTGGAGGTCCTCAGCCCGCCCCACCTGAAACAAAAAGACCACAGTGAAAAACTTCTCAAAAGCCGATTTCACACTTCTAAAACTAGTGTGGTCTCCTTTAAGGCCCCTGAGCCAGTGGTAAACATTACTCAAACCGCTGAATCACTTACAAATGCCTTCTACCAGCACCTACAGGACTGCATGGATCAGGCAATCCCAAACAAAACTAAGACTCTCTGTACCAAAGGCAAGCGTCCAGTCTGGTGGACCCCAGCCATAAACAAGCTCTACAACAAAGGAGGAAGCTACTACAAGATAGAGCAAAATCCTTGAAAGGTAAGACACCTTTGATCATTATAAGTAAAAACTAAGAGCTCTCATAAAATCATCCAAGGCAAATTTTGAGAGAAAAATCGCCAAGGACTCTAAAGAGAATCATAAGGCCTTCTTTAGCTATGTTAGAAACCTAGGAGGAAACTCCCAGATATGCTCAGAATTAGTTCAAAATGATGTGAAAATTACTGAACCTACACACATTGCCAACATACTGGCTGACAGGTTCAGTGCAAACTTCTCCCCTCCCCAAAGGAGAGATATCTATTCCAGAGGATTGTAGCCCCAAACATCTCCAACGCCCAGGTGAGAACTGCCCTCACTAAGGCAAAAACACAGCATCCATGGGACGGATGGTGTCCCGGCTGTGTGCTTCATGAACTCAATGAGGAATTAAACCCACAGTTAGGACAGCTGTTTAATCTTAGCCTCACCTCAGGATCATTACCCAAGGGTGGCGCCGGCGACTGTGGTCCCACTTCATAAGGGCGGTGCCTCCACAGACCCTGGAAATTACCGCCCCATTAGCTTGACAAGCCTTATCTGCAAAGCCATGGAGAGGATCATAATGGAACTCATAAATAAAGACATAGGGAACTTGCAGACTTTGGATCCAACTCAGTTTGGCTTTGTCAAAGGCAGATCCTGCCTCTTAAACTTGGTTGACTTTTGAGACAGTTACCAAGGCCATTGATGAGGAAAGGCAGTCCATACAGCCTACCTCGACCTGGCAAAGGCCTTGACACAATACCCCACTCAGGTATCATCGAAAAACTCATCAGCTTGAATGTAAACCCATACATCACAAGATGGGTTGCAAACTGGCTAAGTGACAGAACCCACAGGGTCAGAGTTGCTGGAGCCATGTCAGACTCAAAGCCTGTCACAAGTGGTGTCCCACAGGGCTCAGTCCTGGGTCCACTCTTGTTCGGCATCTACTTTTCTGAAGTACAAGCAAACACAGGAGGGTTATGGCTGACAAAGTTTGCAGATGACTGCAAACTAGAGCCATAGTCGAAAACACATCTGACACAGATATCCTCCAGAAGGGCCTCACAGAAATGGATAACTGGTGCCAGAGCCATGGCCTGAAGTTAAGCGCCAAAAATGCATAGTCATACCCTTTGGGAAAAACAAGGCTACCCTAGCTACCATATAGGTGGCAATCCACAGAGAACAGAAAAAGACAACAGAGATCTGGGGACCCAGGTTGACAGTAGCCTTTAGTTTGACACTCATGTTGCTAAAGTAGTTAGGAAAACCTTCTATATCACCCACCTGATCATGAAGGGATTCACATCTAGATCAAGGAGGTCATCGTCCCCTGTACTCATCACTTATTAGACCTATGATTGAGTACAATGCCCGTTCGAATGTATCTGACCAGACACCTGCTGCAGCTTGAAAGGCCCCAAAGTTCCTCACCAAAAGGATAAAGGGTCTCAAAAATATGTCTTATGCTGCCCGACTGAAAGAACTCCAGCTCTATTCAGTCTCATACCGCTGCTCAGAGGTGACCTGTGCCTGACATATAAGGCCATGTCAAACCCAGATTTGATGAATATGCTTCACCTCAAAAATCTAGATCCCTCAGAACCACAAGGGCGGGAGACTTAAACCTTGACACGGTTATAAATAGAATGTGCTGGAGGGACAGATTCATCACCCAGAGACTCCCTATGCTGTGGAACAAAATCCCGGTACATGTGAGGCAGAGCACCTCTCTGGTCTTGTTCAAGAGGAATCTTGACCAATGGATGGGAGATTGCAGATATACCCCAGGGATTACTTCAGCGTCACTGCTTGACAGAGGCACAGCAAAATGATAGGCATAGTTTTTATTCAAACTAAAGGGGTGGCGAAAGCCACATAACTATGGGCTAGGCTTATAAATGCCCTTGGGCAGATAGCCTAGTATGAACCTATGAACCTATGAACCTATGAAAAGAAGGCAAAAGTGGCATTGATCATTGAAATCACCACATCCAGTGACTGCAGTATTTTGCGTACAGAGAGACACAAAGTCATAAAATATCAGGATTTGCAGGCAGTAGCTAGAGCAATATGGAAGAAAGATACCCAGACAGTTCCAGTAGACGTAGGAGCAATGGGTCTTTGAGTCTACAATCATATTTAGATATGTTACTAGTACATGTAACCCAATACGAATTGCAGAAGGAGTCATTACTGGGCACATTGCGGGTTCTGTAATGAGCACTTTTGGCTGGCATCAAAGACTGAAACAATACTAATTTAGTGAACTTTAATCATACTTTGACGTAGGAATGGGGGGTCCATTCCTGTTTTGGTATCAGAAACCCAAAAGATTTGGAGAAATTAAAAAACTAGGTATCAACCCTTATAGGTTCATAGGTTCATACTAGGCTATCTGCCCTAGGGCATTTATAAGCCTAGCCAGAGTGTGTGTGGCTTTCACCACCCCTTAGGATGAGAATACTATACCCATTAGTTTGCTGTGCCTCTGTCCAGCAGTGATACAGAGATGATTCCCGGGGTAAACCTACGATCTCCCATCCACTCGTCAAGATTTCTCTTGAACAGAGTCAGTGAGGGGCTCTGCCTCACATGGACTGGGATTCTGTTCCATAGTGTAGGGAGTCTCTGGGTGATGAATCTGTCCCTCCAGCACGTCCTATTTATATCCGTGTTGAGGTTTAAGTCTCTTGCTCTCGTGGCTCTGGTGGATTTGGATTGTTTGAGGTGGAGCATGTCCATTAATTCGGGTTGGACATGGCCTTGTATGTCAGGCACAGATCACCTCTGAGCAGACGGTATGCGACTGAATAGAGCTGGAGTTTCTTCAGTCGGGCATCGTATGACATATGTTTGAGCCCCTTTATCCTTTTGGTGAGGAACTTTAGGGGTCTTTCCAACTGCTGCAGGTGTCGGGTAAGGTACATTCCGAATGGGGCGTTGTACTCAATCATTGGTCTGATAAGTGAAGAGTACAGGGGTTCAATGACCTCTCCTGATCTGGATGTGAATCCCTTCATGATAAGGTGGGCAATGTAGAAGGTCTTCCTAACCACTTTGGCAATGTGAGTGTCAAAGAGGTTACTGTCAACTTGGGTCCCCGGGTCCCTGATAACTTCTTCCGTGTTTAATGGATTACCACCTATGTGGTAATTAGGGGTTACCTTGTTTTTCCCAAAGGGTATGACTATACATTTTTTGGCATTTAGCTTAAGGCCATGGCTCTGGCACCAGTTATCCATTTCTATGAGACCTTTCTGGAGGATGTCTGTGTCTGATGGAGTGTCAATTATGGTGCCCAGTTTGCAGTCATCTGCAAATTTTGTCAGCCACAATCCCCTATGTTTGCCTGCACTTCAGAAAAATAAATGCCGAACAAGAGGGGCCCAGGACTGAGCCCTGTGGGACACCGCGTGACCGGCTTAGAGTCTGATATGGCACCAGCAACTCTAACCCTGTGTGTTCTGTCCTTGAGCCAGTTTGCAACCCATCTTGTGACTTATGGGTTTACATCTAAGCTGGTGAGCTTTTCTATGATGCCCGAGTGGGGTATTGTGTCGAATGCTTTTGCTAGGTCAAGGTAGGCTGTGTGAACTGCCTTACCCTCATCAATGGCCTTAGTGACTGTTTCGAAAAAGTCGACCAAGTTCAAGAGGCAGGATCTGCCCTTGACAAAGCCAAATTGGGTAGGATCCAGTGTCTGTAGGTCCCCAATGTCTTTATTTATGAGTTCCATTATGATCCTCTCCATAGCTTTGCAGACAAGGCTCGTCAAGCTTATGGGGCGGTAATTTCCAGGGTCTATAGAAGCACCGCCTTTGTGGACTGGGACCACAGTTGCCGTACGCCATTCTTTGGGTACGTATCCCGTAGTAAGGCTAAGATTAAACAGCAGCCTTATGTGTGGGTTTAGTTCCTCATTGAGTTCGTAGCACACAGCCGGGGACACCGTCCGGTCCCATTGATGCTGTGTTTTTTGCTTTAGAGAGAGCAGCTCTCACCTGGGCATCTGAGATGTTTGGGAGGCTAGACTCTGGTGGGATAGATATTTCTCCTTTTGGGGGGGAGGGAGAAATTTGCACTGAACCTGTCTGCCAGTATGTTGGCAATGTCTGTGGCTTCAGTGATTTTTTTATCATTTTGGACTAATTCTGAGCATATCTGGGAGTTTCCACCCAGGTTTCTAACATAGCTAAAGAAGGCTTTATGATTGTCTTTTCTCTCAAAGTTGGCCTTGGATGATTTTATGAGTGATCGTAGTTTTTTGCTAGTATTGATCAGAGATGCCTTCCCATTTAGGGATTTTGCTCTGTCATGTAGTAGCTTTCTCCTCTTGTTGTAGAGTTTGTTTATGGCTGGAGTCCACCAGACCGGGCGCCTGCCTTTGGTGGAAAAGGTCTTGATTTTATTAGGGATTGCTTGATCCATACATTCCTGGAGGTGCTCGTAGAAGGCATTTGTAAGGGTTTCAGCAGCGTGGGTTGTGGTTTCCACTGGCTCGGGGGCCTTGAAGGATACCACTTCAGTCTTAAGAAGTGTGAAGTTTGCTTTTGAGAAGTTCTTCACTGTGGTCTTTTGCTGGGGTGGGGCGGGATGTGGATCTCCCGTGAGATTAATTTATGGTCTGATCTCACCAATGAGGGATATACTTCGGTGTGGAGCATTTTGTCCCCATGTTTGTGATGATCAGGTCTAGTATATTTTCTCCTCTTGTGGGAATGGTGACTAGTTGTTCCATAGCATTTGAGTTTATGAACTCAAGGAACCTTTGGGCTAGGGTATTGGGGCTTGAGTAATGTTCCCAGTCTATGTTTGGGTAGTTGAAGTCACCCAATATGATGGTGTTTGGAGAGACATTTATACTCTCCAGTGTCTTCAGGAAGGCTGTGTGGGTTTCCTGAGTTTGAGAAGGTGGTCTGTAGCATGTTACAAACTGTAGGGCAGTTTTACCTATGGTTAATTGCACCTGGATGGTCTCCGATGCTTGCGTTGCCACTAACCTGGAGGTGTGGGTATCCTTTATGAATATGGATACTCCCCTCCTTTTGTAGTTCGGTCCGGATTTTGGGGCGGAGCATGATATGAGGTATAACCTGATAGTGCTGGGGTGCTCTCAGGAGCCTTGAACCAGGTTTCAGTCACAGCACAAACATCGATGTTCTCCATACTGAGGAGGGCTTCGAGTGCATCTTGAGGTTTAGACTTCTGGCATTGAGCAGTATTACCCTTAGTTTTTCTCCATTTTTTGTTTTCTAGGGCGGTAGGTTTATCATTTGAGCCTTGCCTAAAAAAGGCACTATGGGGGTGGCAAAGCCTTTGCCAATATCCGAAGCCCAGGGGTGACAGGTGCAAGCCGTCCCTTGCGAAGCAGCGTGGCTTGTCAAGCATGTCATCCCAGGCAGACAGACATTGGATCCCCTTAGAATGACACCAGTAATTAAGCCAATTATTAAAGCTGATCATTTTGTCTCTGTATTGTGGCATCATTCTTGGTGAGGGTAGGATACTGCTCAGGGTCAGGGTCATACCGGCCTGGGCTACATAATCTGAGAGCTCCTCTATGTCTCTTTTCATGTAGTCCAGGGAGGTGCGTCTCAGGTCGTTCACACCGGCATGGACAATGACTGAGTCATACGTGTACTTGCTGTGGAGTGACCTGAGTGCTTGTGTTATGTGGATTCTAGCGCCTGACAGGCAGCTAACTGTGATCTTTTCCTTGTTCAGTCTGGTGAGTGGGACGTCAGTGTGTCTGACTATGGAGTCACCTATAACAAGTGTGTCTGGCATTGTGTTTGGCCTTAAGGGCTGTGACTGTTTAGCACACTGACTTTGAGAACTATGTGTTGCATGTCTTATGTCTTGAGGTGGCAGTTGCTTGGGTGTCTGCTTTGGAGGCCTCTGTAGTTTTGGTAGATTTTTGATCAGTGCCTCTGAGTATGTCTTTGTGTGTTTATGTGTTTGTTTTGCAGTTGTGATAGTTCTATGTGAAACTGGGTTTGTGGTGTGCGTGGTTTCCTTCTCCTCCTGTCTGGTCTTGCCAGTCCTGAGTTGAGAGAGCTCAGCCGCCAGTTTGGCTATATAGTTGCATCTCTCACATGTATTTGTGTTTTGTGGGAGAAGGAGTGGGTTGTCTGTGTACATGAGGCAATTGTAACATTGCCTCAAGATGCCCAGATTCACCAGCTGAACAGGAGAGGACGCTAGCAACTGACACTTCGACATGCTAGAAAAAGTGAAAAAGTTTGCTGTGTAACTGAGTCAGAAGGGACCTATAGGGAAATGGGTACTCAAGGGGATTCTAGGCTAATGTAGTGCTTTGTTTAGTATACAAGTACTTTACCTATATAAAAATGCTTTAGGAGCAAGTGCTGAGCTATTGAGATAGAGAATAGACTGTTTAGATTGCAAGTAGAGAAGTTCTAAGGGAAAAATTGAAGAGCAGACTTTACGGAGCCAGAAATAGTTTAACCTTGTTTAAACGGCGCTGCCCGATGGTGCTCTATGGGCAACTCCGCGCTAAATCATGCCAAAGCGTGCTAAAGCGGGCTTTATAGCAGGGGGTTGAAAAGACCTAGGAATTGACCCAAAATGGCCAATAGGCTACAAGTTTCTGGCTGGAACCACTGCTCTAGGGACAAATAGGCTGCTCAGTGCTCCCCACTCCCACTGGTGAACAAAGAAGCTTCCCTTTATCCAAATAAGGATATGGAATAGCACAGGAACCAAGCCAAAGCCCAGAGATCAGCAAACTCTGAAGACTGGACTATTCTAGTTCAGTAAGGTGGGAAAACAAGATATATTTTTTTTTTTTCTTTTTTGCAGAAAAGAGAGGAAAAACAGACAGTAAATGCTATAAATGCTTTTAAACGGCTAGCCCGCTTCAGTGAGTTAGCCTACAGGTAAAATTAAGCAACAAATAACTTTTTAAAAGTGCAAAACAGTTAATCAACACAAAAACAGTTTAAATAGAATGCAGAGCTGTATAAACAGGCGAAAATGCAGTCGCTAAGCAGTAAATAATCAAAAGCCAGAAAAAATACTTAAATCAGGAAAAAGTCACTCTTTTGCTCTCTGCTGCTTGTAGAACTCTGCAGGACACCACGAGGAGCTGTGCTGAGTTGAATACAAGCGAAAAAGCTGCTAAAGCGGGCTTTATTACAGGGGCTGAAAGAGCTAGGAATTGACCCAAAATGGCCAATAGACTACACGTTTCTGGCTGGAACCACTCCTCTAGGGACAAACAGGCCGCTCAGTGATCCCCACTCCCACTGGTGAACAAAGACGCTTCCTTTTATCCAAATAAGGATATGGAATAGCACAGGAACCAAGACAAAGCCCAGAGGTCAGCAAACTCTGAAGACTGGACTATTCTAGTTCAGTAAGGCAGGAAAACAAGATTTTTGTTTTTTTTGTTTTTCTTTTGCAGAAAACAGAAGAAAAACAGACAGTAAATGCTATAAATGCTTTAAAGCGGCTAGCGCTTGAGTGTGTTAGCCTACAAGTAAAATTAAGCAACAAATAACTTTTTAAAAGTGCAAAACAGTTAATCAACACAAAAACAGTTTAAATAGAATGCAGAGCTGTATAAACAGGCGAAAAAGCAGTCGCTAAGCAGTAAATAATCAAAAAGCCAGAAAAAAATACTTAAATCAGGAAAAAGTCACTCTTTTGCTCTCTGCTGCTTGTAGAACTCTGCAGTACACCACGAGGAGCTGTGCTGAGTTGAATACAAGAAAATCGCGCTAAAGCGGGCTTTATTACAGGGGGCTGAAAAGAACTAGGAATTGACCCAAATGGCCAATAGACTACAAGTTTCTGGCTGGAAACCACTCCTCTAGGGACAAATAGGCCGCTCAGTGCTCCCCACTCCCACTGGTGAACAAAGACGCTTCCTTTTATCCAAATAAGGATATGGAATAGCACAGGAACCAAGACAAAGCCCAGAGATCAGCAAACTCTGAAGACTGGACTATTCTAGTTCAGTAAGGCGGGAAAACAAGATTTTTTTTTTCTTTCTTTTTTGCAGAAAACAGAGGAAAAACAGACAGTAAATGCTATAAATGCTTTTAAGCGGCTAGCGCACTTGAGTGTGTTATATCGTTAGATGGGTCGCTAATTGTCTTACTGACAGAACCCATATTGTCAAAACAGGAGAATCCACCTCCAACAGCAGACCTGTAACCAGTGGTGTTCCATGGGGATCAGTCCTGGGACCTCTACTGTTTGGAATCTATTTCTCTGAAGTACAAGCAAATACTAAACCTCTGTGACTGACAAAGTTTGCTGATCATTGCAAACTGGGAGTGGTCATAGAATCTCCAAATGATGTCAACATCCTACAAGAGGGTCTTACACAGACAAATTATGGTGCCAAAGTCATGGCCTTAAACTCAATGCAAAAAATGTATTATCATCCCTTTCGGTAAGGGCGATGTTCCTGTTTAACTACCACATCAATAGCAACACCTTAAGTACCTACTCAGTGGTGAGAGACCTGGACACACAGGTTGACAGCAACCTTACCTTTGACCCCACAGTGGTAAGAAGGGCATTCTATATTACTCATATGAAAAGTAAGAGCATTGCCTCCAGAAAAAAAAAAGAAGTTATAACTTCCCTGTACTCTTCCGTCATCAGGGCAATAATTGAGTACAACGCCTTTTTTGGTATGTACCTTTCCAAGCACTCACAGCAATTGGAGAGACCACAAAGGTTCCTCACAAGGAAAATTGTAGGTCTTCAGCAACTGTCCTATGCAGATCATCTGAAATCACTGTCACTTTATTTTGTTTCATACAGACTACTCATAGGTAATCTCTGCCTTGCACATAAGGCAATCTCTGACCCTGCTTTATTGGAAATGCTGCATCTCTGTAAGTCAAATGGTACACGAGTTACTCGCTCTAAATACCTTAACCTGGTATGTGACTTTAAACCTGTTTGAGGGTCAGATTTGTTTCCCAGAGATTACCACACCTTTGGAACAGACTCTCACTTCATGTCAAACAGAGCACCTCATTGGCCCTGTTCAAACACAATCTGGATGATTGGATGGGTAACCATAAATTCACCCCTGGGGTTCCACCTGTGTCCTTCTTGGACAGGGGCAATAGGTACTGACTGTGGAAATAAGAATAGAACTTGGCCAGGCTTGTAAGGGCCCTAGAGCCATTAGCATAGTAACTTCTTATGATTATATGTCCCATTCATTTGTAGTAAGAGATCAGTTTAATTTTCTCATTTTTAATGACACAGATTTTGAATCCAATTCCATTTTCAAATTGTCATACCTGTACATTTAAATGACAACTATTCTGATAAATTTAGTCTTAAGTTTTGCTTTTGTGCTTCATCCCAAAGTGTTTATGATGAGACTTCATCAGAAGGAAACAACAAAACTCATATCTTCCTTTTATAGAACTAATCATGCATCATAAATGTCCAATACGATCACTTAAATACAAGCTGTAACATTATGTCAGCTTCTTAAAAAAACAATGTAGATAAATCAGTATAAGAATGGACACAGAAATATTAAAAACTACACTACCTTACTGTTTATAATTGCCATAGTAAATACGTTAACATCAATCTCATAATACAAAATGTATTACCCATGAAGAGTCAGACTGTTACTTTGAATTAACTTCTAAAAAGCAACATAAAAAATCATTGTGGAAAAACAAGTAAAATAATCCTGAATACACCAGTATATAACTGCTATTTGTGATTGCAATGTTTAAAAATGTTTTTAAAATCCATCATTGAATGAAAATTTACTAAAAAGTGCCATCACTAGGAAACAAAACCTGCTGCTTGTCATTTCAAAGGCTCACATTACTAATTAACATTTTGTCCAGATAATTGATGCAGTTCAACATTAATATACCTGATGTTACATAATGGAAAAATATGTAAAAAATACAAATAAGATGTCAGCCATTATAAAATCTATATTGAAATTGTCTTTTACTATACCCTCTCCAAGCTGATGCCAACCATCACCAGCAGTAGTAAACCATTTTTTGCTTCAAAACTTTATTATTTTGAAATTTTAAAGTTTAATTTCATCTATAATACTGGTTTAATAGATACACATTCATTAAAACCTGGCAGGGTTACCACAAAAATTATTTGTGCTCCAGTCTAGGTTACCATGCACCCTGAGGGTTAGTGGATACTTTTACTATTGTACCAAACTTGAAACTGTGGAATACCTTACAGCTTTGTGAATTTTTGAATAATGCACTATTAGACCTTTCCCATTTAATATCATAAATATGCACATAAATTTGCTTTCAATGTGGTCACAGTTTTCTCAACATAACAACATGAACACCCCATACACTTAGCCAAATATATTACTCATATTACTCCTAAAGTTGAATAGCTGCCTCTTTCCATTTTGATAATTGAACCAAATACATTTTCCATTGTTAAATTATCACCCTCATATGTATAAGTACATTGCTTACAACAATCACATTTTCTGGTGCCAGTTGTTGAAGTCTTATTATGTGTTACTTCACTCCGTTTGTATTTTTTTCCACCATTCTTTTAAAACTTGTGCAGGTGTATATACATAACTTGGTCTTTCTTCCATAATATTAAAAATTGAATTATTGGCTTTCATTATGATCACATTTCTTTCTATGTTGTTCTTAATATATTTAGCACCATTCTCATATTAGATAATGAAAGCTCTCTCAAACTTAACATTACCAGCAGTGGGGTTCTGGTTACCTGGGGTTATATCATGACTTAACCCTTAGCGTAAAAGGGGTTTATATTTAATTTGCCATTGCTGAGTAACTTCACCAATAAAAAATAAAAAAAAACACACAAACTGTGGAATCAGTTAACTTCACTTTACTGAGTGTTTTCATCCACCATTAAAAATGGACTTTATCAGAGTAAACAAAATCACTAAACACACACCTTTATAATTGAACATAATTGATCGGCTGACTAATATAGTACCGCTGAATTAAAGAGACATATACAAAACAAATGAAAGTGAATAAACATCTTGATAAACAGCGCAATAAGTGCATACTTAAAATATTAGAATTTATGACAACTTTTTTACCTTCTATTTTTTTAAGCATTTAATATTAATTGTTCCATTTAAGTCAGGATATTTATCTGCTTGTGGTTTTAACTGCCTCGTTGTTTATGTCTGTTTAAATTTTTTTAAATTGCCACCACAAGTACTTTTAAATACTTGCTCTAGTATTAATAAACTGAATTTGCTTTGTTCAGGAAAATCTACCAAATTCCTATACAATGCATTATTATGAATTCTGATATCATAAAAGTGTTCTAAAACATGTTTTTGAAATTTTCTTGTTGTCATTTTAATATAGTATGCTGAACAGCCTTGACATAAAGCTATATAGACCAATCCTTCTGACTCCCATGTAAACCTAGTATTAGCATAAACTGTATTATTTAAACTATTAAAAATAATTTAAATTGATAACTATTTTACATAAAGAGACATGGACCACCATTTCATTTAATAGTTTCCTTTTTGTTCACTTTAACATAATCCCTATTTAAGATATTTTTAATCTGCACCCTTTTTTAAAAAAACTATCAGTGGTTTTCCCCCCACTTAATGGAAAAGATCTGAATTACCCTTCAAAATATTCCAGTTATTATATAAGACTGAAGATATAAATGTAATGTTAACCACTATATATGTACTACAAAACACTTTTTTAGAGACAGACTTTTCCCCAAATGTTTTCCTAGTCACTACAAAATTTTTCTCAAAATAGGAAGAAATTCACTGTGTCTCTTTACAATAATCACCTGTGCCATTTTGTTGAAATTATGCAAATTACAACCTCTTTTGATCGACATCTGTTTAATAAACCAAATCTTCTTGAAAAACAACTCATTATTAGTATTAAGCCTAGAGGCCATAATGAATTGGCCTCCAGGATTATTATTTTTTTAAAAATTGGGATTACTATTATAGATTAAAAAAATATTGACTGCTGTGTACTTTCTAAAAAACTGCTGTGAAAAGCAGCAAATAAATCATTGATTTTAATATTTACATCTAAAAATCAACTTATGTACCTTCTCCACTTAAATTTCAAAAAAATTGGTACTTGCATTAATGATACCTATAAATGCCAAACATTTATCACAAGTACCTTTCCATATAAAAAGACAGTACATAAAACAAACATAAACATTCTCTTGTTTATATCCTCTTAATAGTGGTAACATTTATTTTTCCCACCATACCATTTTATTGTAAGATGGGGCCACAGCAGCTCCTATCACAACACCTTTAATTTGTTGATAATAGCACTTTTTGAAAATAAGAAAAAATATATTATTATTTTTTTAAACAAAAAACATCGTTATTAAATGATCATGTATGACAGGCAATCATACATTTATAAAACTGAAAGCAAAACATACTGACATAAGTTTGGTTGCAAGCGTTATACATCACAAACCATATTGACATTTTAGTTGCAAAAATTGTACATCACTTATAATCTATCCAGTTATTGCCAGTCAAACAGTACAAATCTCATTAAAATCCTGCCTTCTTTTAAACCTCATCTCTCCTCTGCATGTATTGTTCCCACAATTCCCTCTTTTCTATGTAATTCACTCCTACCCTTTTCTAAAGATCCCGGTTCCAGTTATTTAATTATCTATTACTATATTCCCTACTTGTAGTATAGTTGGTTTAGATTTTGATTTCTGTTTTCTAGTAATTGCTTTTTTGGTAGCCATCAGAATTAAACTTAGTAAGGCCTTACTATGTCTAGGAAATGTAGTTGTATTGCAGCTCAAACAAAATCATTTCCTTAGTTACATCCATTTGCTGAAAGAGTATTTTGTAGGGAATTTCTGAAGTCTACCAACTCATTTTACTCCCAAAATATACGTTCCCCAATTACCACTTTCTTCTCCATCATGCCTCCAGCATTTGCCATCTACCTGAGGAAGCATTCTTTTGAGTTTGCTTGGGATATAAAAATACTTAAGCAAACACTTCCAGGTAAAGATCTTAAATCTTCTAGACTTTTTTGCATACTTGGAAGCCATGCATATGTCCTCCCATTGTTTTCTTGTATCTTATTTAGTCTGTCTTCTCAGTCTTTTCTAACCTTCTCTGACTGATTCTTTTTTTAGCAGCAGCTTCTGTTCTAAATTCAACAAAAACTCTACCAGACCATTTTTTTCACTTAGGGTTCCCTATCCTTTTCTCTTTGCCTATGCTCTAATACCTATTCCTGATGGGGAAGACAGTCACAATCCTTCAGTCCATATGTCTTCTTGGCCTCTTCTCATTCTATTTCCTTTCTCTTTCCCGTTATTTTCTACCAGTACCTTGGTTCCTTTACCAGTTTTGTCCAATAAATTCCAGCCCCTCTTACTTATTCTTTGTACTCCTAATTACAGTCATACCTATTGGCAAAATCTCCTTTCTCCATTTCGTGTTTGCTTAGTTTTTTGAATACTTTCTGCTACTTTCTGAATATAATGTTCTGTATGGCTGTTGTTATGCTCCTTAAGCATTTGCACCCAAAATCCCACTCTCTCCCTATTTCTTGAATTTCCCCCAATCATTATCATCCCTTTCTACTTTGAATTATAGTGTTCAGCTTCTGTTATGTATACGAGCCTTAACTTTATAGCTGTAAAATATCCATTCAAATAAGGTAATGCTATACCACCTTGTTTTATTGGAAGGACTAATTTATTCTACTTGACCATTTCCCTCCTCCCCTCCCCGATACATTCCTTCAATTGTTTATTAATGATTGTCCACAGTGTCTCGTCTGGTTGACAGAAATATGCCTGACCTTTATATAAAGCTAAAGGGACTAAAAACATTTTCACTGTTTGTATCTTGCTGTCCATATCTATAAACAGTAGCTTCCATTTTCTCAGTTTTTGTTTTATATATTATTTAGTCTCTTCACGCACATCCTTAGCTGTTACAGCAGAATCCTTTTAAAACATACTTCTAAATGCATAATTTTATAATGTCCCCATAAATATGGGTACCGCTGGATCAATTCATGTGTGGGTACATAGTTTACTTTTTTATCTTCATTAATTTATACCCTAAAAAAGCTTGAAACTGTCTCAAGATGTTCCACTACACTGAGTTGTCCTTTTTGAGTTTTGTCAGGTACAGAATAATAATGTCTACAATAAATATCAACTTTTCTTGATTACCATGCCAGTTATATCCTTGAATTTACAAGTCCTTTATTTTCTTTTCCAATGGCTACAAGTGTAAAGCAAATATGAAAAAGGAAAGCGAGCACCCCTGCTTGGTTCCTTTGTTCAGAAACAATTTGTGAGAAAGGAACCCTCCAACTTTCATTTTTGCCTCTGATCCCTCATATATCCTCCGAATTAACCTTGCTGTGTCAGGGAATGCAAAAACTTCTATTGCCCTAGACATAAAATCCCAGCTTATTCTGTTAAATCCCTTTTCTTCATCAAGACCCACCAATAACAGCAGTGTTTTCTTACACTCTGCTTCCCTGTGGGTCATTATTGCTCTTTTAATGGTGCCAGATGTTTGCCTTCCCACCACAAAACCCCACTGATACATATATATCAATTTTGACAGCACCTTTTCCATTTGTTTAGCTATTAAAGACATACATACTTTATAATCACTGTTTAAAATTGAAATGGACCTATATGAAGCTGAGTCTGATGGGTCTTCACTGTCTTTAGGTGTTACAGCCACCACAGTTTTCTTCCAAGATGCTGGTGCTTCCCCTCCTTTTAAAATAATGTTAAACAAAATCTAACTCTTTTTCACTTTCTTCCCCTCCCAGCTTTCAAACTTCCTGAGGAATATCATCTATTCTTGGAGACTTACCTGCAGATTAATTGTACATCACTGTTTCTATCTTGTCTCTGCCTATCTTGAGCCTCATCTACCTCTAACCTTGGCATACTTAAGTCTTTCATAAATACTTTCATTTGTGTTCTTTCTCAATTTCCACATTTCTTTGCTTTATACATATTTTCATAAAATTTCTAAAATATGTCTAATACCTCTACAAGATCTATGGTTAAATATCTCTAATACTTCTACAAGATCTCTGGTTATTTTTCTTGTTATATGCTCCCTAAGTTTGGCAATAACCCTTTCTACTTTCCATTGCCTAAGTTGTGCTAAAAGTTGTTGTGTTCTGGAGTTATCAAAAACAGTAGTCATTCTAAACTGATGCATGTTATTCAGATACTCCTTTATTTTCTGTTTAGCACTCTGCAGTTGCACCACTTCTTGTTCTGTGAGATTCCGATTATTCTTCAATATTTTAACCTTTATCAGGCCTTGTAAATAATTCCTGTTACTTCTTAAGCATATCTCTCTTTCTTTTATTTCTACCCTATTTTTAAACTCTACTTTCATGTTATCCACTCACTAGCCATAACTTGTGAAGAAATTTCTACTTTCCATAATACCTCTTGAATAATTTCTACTACCCATTCCTTATATTTCTCTCTTTTTAACAGGTAGATGAGTAAGTGCTGGTGTCTCATCTTTTTTTTTACTTCATTTTACTGCATTTTTATCTTAGTTGTTATTGGTGCATGATCTAAAATAGTAATTGTATGTGTGTTGAAGCTTTCAATTAAGTGCACATGTTTCTGTCAAATATAATTTCTGTCTTGTGAAGCCCAGTTATTGTACCTTGGGGGTTAATTCTCCCTGAGTTCCTGCTCTTCTTCTCTTTTGTCTGTTCTCATTAGGGGTCACCACAGTGGATCATCTGTTTCCATTTCTTCCTGTCCTCTGCATATTGCTGTGTCACACCAACCACCTGCATGTCCTCTCTCACCACATCCATAAATCTTATCTTAGGCCTTCTTCTTTTCCTCTTACCTGGCAGCTCCATCCTTCGCATCCTTTTCCCAATATACCCAGCATCCCTCCTCAGCAAATGTCCAAACCAATGCAATCTCGCCTGTCCGACTTTGTCTCCAAACCGTCCAACCTGAGCTGACCCTCTAATATACTGATTCCTAATCCTGTCCATCCTTGTCACACCCAGTGCAAATCTTAACATCTTTAACTCTGCCACTTCCAGCTCTGACTCCTGCCTTTTTGTCAATGCCACCGTCTCCAACCCATACAACATAGCTGGTCTCACTACCCTCTTGTAGACCTTCCCTTTCACTCTTACTGGCACCCCTCTGTCACAAATCACTCCTTCTCCACCCATTCCACCCTGCCTGCACTCTCTTCTTCACCTCTCTTCCACACTCACCATTACTCTGAACTGTTGAGCCCAAGTACTTAAACTCATCCACCTTCGCCAAGTCTACACATTGCATCCTCACCATTCCTCTATCCTCCCTAGCATTTACACACATATTCTGTCTTAGTCCTGCTGACCTTCATTCCTCTCCTCTCTAGAGCATATCTGCACCTCTCCAGGGTCTCCTCAACCTGGTCCCTACTCTCACTGCAGATCACAATGTCATCTGCAAACATCATAGTCCATGGGGCCTCCTGTCTTATCTCATCTGCAACCTATCCATCACCATTGCAAATAAGAAGTCCCTGAGTTCCTACTACTGAATTCATATCTTCCATACCATGTTTTAGAAATCTACTGTCTTTTGTTGCATTTTTAGGTCCCCCAGATACATCCTTGTTGTTCCAAACAAATTCCAGTTCCCACCTATGAGTAATATTGTTTGCCGAAAGCTGATTATTTCGCCCCAGAATTTCTTAAGTGCCATAATAATATCAGTTTTAGGTGAAATATAAATACATGCCATCATAATCCTCCTCCTTTGTCAGTAGCCCCTTACTACCACAAATCTGCCATTATCATCCTGTTTTTCCTCTTCTTTCACTATTGGAGCTCCTCTAGCAATTAGTATAACTACTCCCCTTTTCCTTTTTCCCTGATACTCTGCTGAATATGCCTGTTGTGCATCAAAAAAATGACTGTGACACTCCAGGAAGAAATATTGTGAAGACAGCTGGATACAGCAGCTTGAATCTCAGACCTACCTCTCATCCTTTCCTGATTGCTGAGATAAATCTGCTTCTCTGCTGCCCGGTGTATAGTGAGTAATCATTTTCCACAAACACTCTACTGTCTACAGTTTGAATACTTTGCCCTTCTGATAATTATCTCTTTCTGTTGGTATGATCACATCTTTACTAATACAAATCTTGCCTGCTTTCTCATGGCTAGGTTTGGAGCATGCACACTGTATGCCCTTTTAATTAACAAATGCTTCTGTGGAATACCAGTCCTGTTGGTTTTTTGTGCTTTCATGAAATTAATACCATCTGTTCTTTCCAGTTTCTGTGGTATAGCAGAAAATCTCAGATTTTTCCCTACAAGCTGTGTCCTCTAACTCTTATCATTTTATGAAACAGCTTTTTTTGAGTAATCTCATAATCAGCCAGCCTTTTCTTCATTTTGACAACTAATTTTTGCAGTTTTATCCATTCATCTGAATAGCTGTTTAAAGCTTCTTCCATTTTCCAGCCTTTTGTTATTTGAATTGATATGATTCTTCAATATTTCATTTATTTTAACCAGCTTTAAGCACATTTGATTTATATTTTCCTATAGATTACTGGAAGCCTTGTCTTCCACCACAGCTGGATCTTGAACTGTTTTTTGCTGAACAGCTGCAGGATTCTTCATGGTCAGTATTTTCTGTTCAGCTTTTCTAGTTGATTTTCTTTCAGGCTGTCTAAATTTCTGCTTTGCTGACATCCAGGCAGTAAATGAAATTACTAAAACTGGCAAAGTTCCTGGCCCTTGTCTCAGTTTCTTGTTTCACACTGGTGCAGTTGAAATTAAGCTGTTGATCAGCATGCCAACACCTTCGAAGTCCAGCCTCCAAAAATGCTTATGATCTTCTAGGAAAAAAAAGATGTTCTGAAGACAGCTAAATATAGCAACTTTAATCTCATGCCAGCCTCTGATTGCCACGTTAAACGTGCTTCTCTTTTGCGTGGTATACAGCGTGTTATCATTTTTGACAGTTGTAATGTCCCCAGTTTTTAACACTTTCCTTCCTGCTACAGTTTTGTCTTTCAACTGGTTTGACTGTATTTTTAGTAAAGTAGATTTTGAATTCCTTCTCATGGCCAGATTTGTAGCATGCAAACAATGTGCCATCTCAATTAAGAAATCATGTGGTAGAAAACCAATTTGGTTGTTTATTCGTACTTTCATAAAATGAATGCAGACTAGTCCATTCCTTCCAGTCATACCTCTCAACCTGGAAACATCAAAAATCTGGACAAAGGCCCATGAAAAATAGGTACAAATCTGTATGCTGATTAACATAAAATTTGCATACATAATTATGTAACCCCGCTCACTTGAATGGAATTGTGGGATACCAACTTTCAAATGCAAACTGAAGAACAGACACCCAAAACATGGCCCCAGCCCACACTCTGTAGTAAATGGTAACTGTTTTTTTAATGTGTAGCAATGATGTTCACTGGGAAGGGAGAAGATGATGAATCTTAGGATTGTGTTTTTGGTGGCTTACAGTATGTGGGTTTTGTAGTAAAGGTAGGGCATTTAATGGTAGGCAATATTCTAATCTTAGCAAAGGAATATTATAGTTAGCTAGGACCTCCAAAAGTCATTCTCCATGGCCTACTGATCAGTGGCGTAGCTTGAGTTTGTGCTGCCCGGGGGGGGGGGTCTTTGAGTTTGCCGCCCTTCCCCCTCACAAAATCATGATTGATCATACATAGCCCTCCCCCCTGCAGCCATTCCACTATCCCATTACTTGGCTGTTTCACCCCATTTATCATAAACACTGTAATGTGCGTACTGCTTTACTTTTACAATGATTATTTGGATTTCATTTAAAACTTATATTTTACATTTTATAGCACAATAGACATATGCTAAACAAAGCAATACAGTCTCACAAAAACTTCTCTGCCCTTGAAACTCACATTCATTAAAACAGCCTTGAAACTCACATTTAAAGAAAATGCATCTGGTCATTGGCAGATAAAGATTACCTTTGGTCTGTTTTCAAATCATAGGCACCTTTCACACGAAACATACATGTGTTCTGTGATACACATTCCTGATTGTATTAAATTATATTCCTTGTGTAGTACAGCACACTTGTTAAAGCGCGTTTCATATTTATTGTTTTGAACATTTTTCCATTAAACAATGAAACAAAATGCATGAACCAATAATGACAAAACCACCCATCTCAGAACAATTCCATCATAAAAGTCTACTCAGACTTCTACAATCCACCAGTACCAGTAAATATGCGCACTATCTGCAGAAGTAAAAGTCATCTAAATAATTCCACATTAAACAGAGCTGTAAGATATGTAACTAATGAAGAGGTTGCTGCTAGCAAACAACTTAATATTTCATTATTTCATCTACAAATAAAGTGCCTGTTGCCCTTGAGGAATAAATCGCCTATGTAACATTAAAAAAATGATAAGCTAGTAATATTGCAATAAGGAACGGATGGCAAACTGATAACAGGTTCATAGTTGCAAGGTATCTCCGGCAAAGAGGACATTCTCAGGACTGCAGAATCTACCCCCTTTAAAAGTACAACATAGTACAGTGTCAACAATCCATCTACATACTGTGGGATTAGAACCCACAGCCTTCTGCATCAAAAGCAAGCATTCTACCTGTTGTGTTGCTAACAACACAAACAGACTTGGCATAAGCAGCACTAAACTTATCTTCCCCTGAAGAACTGTGCAGCACAAGAAATCTGGAAAAAGCCAACATTTATTGTGTGGGGGGTGACAAAAGCCCAAAACCAGGGCCACATTTTAAACATTGCTTGTATAATCTTAGAAAAATGGCTAGAATAAAATGTTTTGTGTTACCATGCGTTTCATGAAAGATTAGGAAGACTGAAACTTAAATGGCTATCATTATTTAGTGAATTCAGTTCAACTTCTCACTAATTTGTCAGAAAACCAAAAATTTTAAGAGGAACAGACCAAAAGTATGAGCCAAACATTCCAGACATTCCCTAAAACTTTGGACATTGAGAACTATGATTTTCTCCTTAAATCACAAGTGGTGGTGGCATGGGTAGAGAATTTAGGCTCTTGCTCCTTGTACCTAAGGTACAGGATTTGAGTCTGAGTAACTGTAACCAGCAGTTATAACTAAGTGGGGCATTTACACACACACACACACACACACACACACACCCCTGCACACCTGCAGCTGTTAAAGTAAAATGAAAGCACAGCACACACATAAATAAACATAACCTGCAGCCATTAGCACTTAAATAAGTAATGTCTTTAAAATGAAAGTACATCCTGCCATTAAAGTAAAGCACGGTTTCGATAACCTGCCTTTATAACAGTTTCTACAGCCGTTTGTTAAAGTAAAAAGAAAGTACATAGTTTCTCCCTCAGCTGTTAAAGTTTCTGCAGCCGTTAAAGTAATAAGTAAAGCTACTATAAGTAATGTCTTTAAAATGAAAGTACATCCTGCAAAGTAAAATGAAAGTACGTCCTGCAGCCACACACACACACACAAATCCACATGAAAGTACATCTTGCAGCCGTTAAAGTACAGCACAGTTTCTCCTGCTGCTACACACACACACAGTAATCACATAAACAAATGTAACCTGCCTGCTGTTACAGTTTCTTCAGCCGTTTGTTAAAGTAAAAAGAAAGTCCTCAGCCGTTAAAGTTTCTGCAGCCGTTAAGCACTTAAATAAGTAATGCTTGTAAAGCTTCTAAGCACTACAAGTAAAAAGAAAGCACTTAAATAAGTAAAGCTGCTGTAAGTAATGTCTTGCATATATGTTTACATTTTTTACCTGGAGGCCTGGCTGGAGAAGGAGCCGAGCTGGGGAGGAAAGCTGTGCTGTGTGGACACGGTCTGCAGAAGCTGATGTCATCATGCACACCCTGCACATGATGACGTCAGGAGTAAAAAAAAAAACAACAAATTAAAGGGGCCACATGGGAATTCGTGGCACCCCAACATGTTGCCCTTAAAACTGGCATTTACCATGGAATTTGGTACGGTTGAGAGGTATACTTCCAGTTTCCTTGGTGCAACAAAAAAATCTTGTTTTTCCTGTAGGCTGTTTCTGTCTCCACTGTTTTTGAAACAGTCCTTGTGGGTTTGATTTTTCCAAATGCTCATTATTTTATTTATTTATTTATTTTTTTTTTGTTTACCTTGATGGGAATGGACCCCATTCCTAAGACAGGGTATAATTAAAGTTTACAGTATCAGTATTGCTTCAGCCTTTGATGTTAGCCAGCAATGCTTTTCTCAGCACTCACAATCTACCCAGAATTGCTTCCTTATACAGTTCATATGGGGTTACATGCATTGGTAGCATATTTACATGTGGTTTGGAACTGCTTTTTATTAATCCTATTGTTCCTGGAACTGTTTGAATATCTTTCTTCCACATCTCTCTTGTTTCTGCTTGCAGATCATATTGTTTTGCTACTTTTTTCTCTCGGTATATAAGAAGCAATAATTGTTGGGTGTAGCGCTTTCAGTGATTAATGCTACTTTTGTATTTTTTTATTTGGACTACTATATCTAGTCTTTTTGTATATTTTTTGTGAACTGTTGGTATTGGGTGATCCCATGTGATCCGAACATCATTATTTATTGTCAATAATGCTTTGTAGTTTGTTTTCAGTGTTTTCTAGCCAATTCAATAATGTCGTGTTTGCTCAATCCCAAGTGCAATAGTCTTGCCACATTTTTGTGCATTTCAGTAAAAGAACCACATTTATGAGTTTGTTACACCTGGCAATGAGATGCACAATTGTTTCCAAATCTATAGACTTTGCAAACCATTTTCCTCGAATGTAATTGTAGAATTTTAACAGAATTAGAGACTACTGATATTTGATTTTTTATGAAACTGTGCAGCAAAGCCATCTGATTCTGGAGCCTTACTACATGTGAAACGGAGTCTGTGTCTTCCTATATGGTAATTACTACATCTAGTTTTATATGTAGATGACTCAAGAGGGTGGTTTATAGGAATACAACAACAATGACCATGTGAACAACTGTCACAATCCATGTAATATAAGTACTACTATAATGGACCACCATTGTTAACCTTTCATCCAGTTCTTCTTGTGAAGGCTTGTTTTAAACTAGTATTTCCTTCATTTCAGCCTATGATTTTTTTTTTTTTTTTTTGCAGTTTTATCAACTCATCTGAATAGCAATGTAAAGCTTATCTTTTTCCAGCCTTTTGCTATTTAACTTTACATATTTCTCATCTTACTGACTTGTTTTAAAAACCTGTAATTACATTTAATTTATTTTTCCTCTAAATTACAGGAAGACCTCTCATGTACTAACATTAAAACTTAAGCTACGTTTTTGCAGACTTGCTGTAGGGTTCTTCCCAGAGTTTTTTTTTCTTTTCCTTTGTGATTGGTTTCCTCTTATTTTCTTCAAATTTCTTCTTTGCTGGCAACCAGGCAGTTTAATTACTAGCCAGTAACTGAATTTCACCCAAACTGATAACTGTACTTGCTTTTTTAACAATTTCTCACTTTCGTACTGGAAGAGCTCTAAGCAACCTGTTGTTCAATGTCCAGCCAGCTTGGAAGTCTCTCACCACACAGTACTGAGTATATTACCAAACATCTCCCTTCTACTTAGGTTCATTGGTAAGTACTAAGCTAGCTGCCTTTGCATACCATTTTAAGGATAGCCAGTTTCCATTTTTGTGCTCAAAATATCCTATCCAATTTGGTTATAGATGTGCCCCACCTATCCCATGGTCAGTAAGTAAATGTGTGTGTGTATATATATATATATATATATATATATATATATATATATATATATATATATATATATATATATATATATATATATATGTGTGTGTGTGTATATATGTATATATATATATATATATATATATATATATATATATATATATATATATATATTACCCTAATGAAAATAACTGTGATCATACCATAGATAATTTGAGAGGCTCCCCCCCATGCATGGGATAAAGCATTTAGGTGCTGCCTCAGTCCATTAAGTAGTACAAGGAGCAGTCTGGGGGTAAATCTTTTGTTTCCTATCCATAGATCTAAGTTGTACTCATTAATGCCCATGACCTATTTGACCCTTATCTTGATGTTTACCTAAAAGGAAGAGACTTTGCTTTTTTATTCCTTTTCTCTTAGTCCTGGTCAAGGACAAACTTCTCCAAGACTTCTTTTGGCGAATGAGTATATATTGTATTTTTAAAATTGATTGTGGTGTATTTCCTATGTAGCACTCTTCCAGTGATGCTTTTTATGAATATTGTATGTCAGTTAGTAAGATGCATTGCAGTAGTTGAGCTTGGAGTTTGAAGGGTCCTTTATCTTCCTTGGGTTCTGTTATGAATAGTATGTATTGGATACTTTATATTTGAATAACGAATGATAGGTGTTATAAATTTACATTGTAGAGACTTTATCTATGGTATATCATATGAGGTGATTAGTATATTTAACTGATATCTAAATGCTAAGCATATTGTGTACTGAGTAATGGAAACAGACCCTGATTGGGACCTTTCATTTATTATTCTTGTAGAATTAATATTTATCATACTTTATTATTTTTTATTGATTGGGTTAGACTGTTTTATTTAGACTCGCAAAATATTATGTTAACTAGGGCATGGGATTAGATTTGTTGTTTTTAGTTCGTTAAGTGAATGTTTAGCTCATGATGATGACATCTTAGCCCACCCCTAGAGAGTGTGGGAAACTCTGGTGTTAACACTGAATCATGTTTGTAGAAATAACCAATACTGAATGATCTGATAAGACATTGTAAAAGCATTTATGCATTTACATATCTAGAAGTGCGATGTTCACTTTAGGTAATGATTGAATCTGTCTATTTTTGTTTAACCAATAGTAGCCCAATATGTTAATCAAGCTTTAACAAGAGGAGGCTTGGATCTGTCTATTTTTATTTAACCAATAGTGGCCCAATATGTTAATCAAGCTTTAACAAGAGGAGGCTTCTCTCATTGGCCTGTGGTATTTAGTCCAGGCAATACTGTTTTTCCATGAACTGTACCTAATTTGCATATTTAGGTCGATTGGTCAACTGTGTACTTAAATAATTTTAGGGTTATGCTTTTAGCAGATCTGAGGAAGATGTTTTACTCAAAAGTGCTCATCTCTGTGTACTTTTGTGTCTTCTTATTGCTTTTATTAAAGTGTATGCTTTGGAATGTGGTTGTCGGACTCTGTTTTTTTAGTTACAGTAAAAAAAGGTTAAACACCCAGTTCTGATTGTGTTTATTGTGTGTCTGTTCTAACAAACAATGATGTCTTACAAGGCTAGTCTATCTTGTTTAGTGGCTTTAATTTCCTGCAAGGGGAATATCATATTAAGATTTTTCTTGAGGTATATCAGTTATACATACTTTAAGAAGTGGTCCAGCTGTGGTCCTGAGTAGAAGTGATCAGGAATTACAGTGGATTGAGGCTATGAGAGATGTTATTAATAATATGAACTGGCTGAATGAGTAAACTACATGGTAACAGTTGTGAAAAAGGACTAGTTGAAAATATATAGAGATCCTAAAGAGTAAACCAAATGGGTGAAATGGGGACATATAAGTTTCAAACATCTAAAGAAGCTGCTGCAGTTCTGCCTAGGTTATTTTCTGTGCTTGATGCTAATCAAGGGATGTTCTTCATGTTTCACTGCTGCGGTCATCACATTTGGGTTATCCCTGCCAGGGTAGCTGTCAGTCAGCCCGAATACCAGAGGCTTAGTATTTCTGCATTGGTTGCTGTCGCTCCAGAACTGACGTCAAGTCGTCAGTGGTATAAAAACAGGCAGCTGACGCCATTATATCAGTCTTTCTTGCAGAGTAGCCCAAAGTAGAAGCAGTTTGCACAAGTGCTGGTCAGCCGCTACCTGAGTTTTTTGTTTCCGAATTGAAGTCTTCTAAAGCTAAGTACCCCATTAGAGATCCTTTTTCCTTGCTCTAACCCTTGTCAGAAAAAGTTAACAATTGTCTCGCCTGTGGAAAGCAAATACCACACCGAGACTTTCATTCCTACTACGTCACTTGTTTCAGCCCAGATCACAACGTCCCCCGCTGTCGCTTTTGTGCTTTGTTCAACGCCAGAACTATACATCGTTGGGCCCTTATTGTAGCTAGATATTTTTGCTGTCAGTCCTTGACTTCCAATATGGCTTCAGTAAGCCATCTGACAACCAATCTTCCAAAAAATTAAAGGATAAAGACAGAGACAGACCGCACAGGTCCAAAACTGCTGATGACGCTTCCGTTAAGCTAGTCGTCAGTTTTCCGGTCCTCAGTGAGGCGCTTTCACAGCCCCTGATGCCCACTTCTGTGAATTTGCAGGCTGCTACCGAGACCCTTTTGGTATGCCGCGAGACTCTTCTTCGACTAAGGATCTTGCGGATGTCTCTACCTTTGATGGATCTGGAGCCGCTGAGCAGGCACCATGTCCAAGGAAGTACTTTACACTACCGATACTCGACACAGACCAACAACTTATTTCGCGTCTACAGTTCTTTCGAAAACTACTGAGTTTCTAAGGCCCAGGGTATGAACCACACCCACAAAACCGACGACCCAAGCTCAGGCCCCTGCTTCCTTGCCTCAGTCTCAAATGCTTAAAATGGATAAAATGGATGTCTCCACCTTAGATGGATCTGGAGCCGCTGAGCAGGCACCCGGTTCCGAGGAAGTACTTCACACTACAGATACTCAACACAGACCAACAACGTCTTTCGCGTCTACAGTTCTTTCGAAAACTACTGAGTTTCTAAGGCCCAGGGTACGAACCACACCCAAAAAAACGACGACCCAAGCTCAGGCCCCTGCTTCCTTGCCTCAGTCTCAAATGCTTAAAATGGCAGAAGACCTTATAATGCTTATCAGGGGAAGCCAGGCTACTCCTTCCAAAAGAAAAAGAAACTTGTCCCCAGTAGTTTTATCTGAACAGGAATCCAATGACTCTGATACATCTGAATATGAAGATATGCAACCCTTCTCTGCTTATGAGGATTCTGATGCAGAGGAATCCATCCCTTCAGCTTCTCCACCTGAGGACTTTTCCTTTGGGGAAACCGTATGTTAGGACTACCCTAGGTCAAAAAAGAGACTCAGGGAATTCTTAGATCTTCCACAGCATAGACCTCTGGTCATTCCTCCTGTCCTGGATGTTGTGGATGAGGTTTTTATGGAATCCAGTCTGACCCCTGACACCCTCCCTCCTGTTCCCAGGAAACCTGACATGTACTATAGAGTCCCTGACTCTCAAAAATTTCTTTTCAAAAATCCTACTGCTGACCCCAAGGTCATCTGTCAAGGAGCTAAAAGAATCAAAGCAACTTCAGCCAAGAAATCTCACCCCTTCAGATAGGGATTCCCGAGCATTAGACAGATGAGGTTAAAAAAGTATACACCTCTGCTACTCTTGCTATTAGAACATTAAATTGTCAGTTCCATATGCTGAAATATCAGCAACATACCATGGAACTCCTCAAACAAAAAATATCTTCTTTCCCTGCTTATGCAGAAAATAAAGAGTTACAAGAGTTAAGGCATTCTACAAGTCAAATAACTAAGCACACCTTACAATGTGGTTTTGACGCCCTAGAAGCATCTTGCAGGGCAGTAGTTACTGGTTCTGTACTTAGAAGACATGCTTGGCTTAAGGATCAGACCTTGCCAGACCATGTCAAATCCAAATTATTGGATGCACCCTTGCATAAAGACAACGTATTTGGCACCAAGGCAGAAGAGGTCCTAAAAAAGATGGGAAAAAATGCTAAATCTATGCAGACAGTTAAAGACTTCTTACAGGTCCAGCCACCAAGGTTCAGCAGGCATTGCCCCTCCAAGCTCTGGTCCTTTCCTGCCACCCCCCCCCCGGGTCAGCTCAGCCCAGACCCAGACCCAGGGGAAGCAGGCCCCCCCCAGACAGCAGCACCAGGGAATTCAGAGATCTAAGCAATGGAGTTCCTCCTCTTCAAAACCAGGGAGTGCAAAGCCACCCCCTTATGGTAAGAGTTCACAATGACTTTACACCTCCATCCCCTCTGTCTGCCCACCTGCACTTGCCCCTAGGAGGAAAATTCTCCTTCCACGCAAGCAACTGGGCCACCATTACCAATGACCGGTGGTTCCTCAGCATAGTTTCCCAGGGATAGAGATTTTATTTTCACACTCTGCCAATCCCAAAAGGGTACCTAGATCTTCCCCCAAAGCAGTGGGCAGAGCCAAAAAGCAAGTCCTTTCCCTCCTCTCTGTGAGGGCAATAGAGCATGTTCCTGCAGAACAGACAGGCCAAGGTTTCTACTCCAGACTCTTCTTGGTACCCAGAAAAGAGGGCACATGGCACCCCACCCTCGACCTATCCATTCTAAACACCTTTCTGGTGATACCAAAATTCAAAATGCTCACCCTCCAGCAGCTTCTTCCTATACTTTCCAACGATGCTTGGTTAGCCACCCTAGATCTAAAAGAGGCCTACCTACACATCCCAATCAGGGAATCATGCAGGAAATACCTACATTTCAGAGCAGGATCACTGCACTTTCAGTTCTCTTCGCTTCCCTTTGGCTTATCCACTGCTCCCTGAGTTTTCACAAAATGTCTGGCTCCCACCATTGCTTTTTTCAGGCAAAGAAATATTCAAATTTATCCATACTTAGATGACTGTCTGATTCAAGCAGACAGTCAGGAAAAGCTGCTAAAGCACCTGGCCTTTGTAAAGGACCTACTGACCTCCTTGGGATATACTATCAGTGAAAAGAAATCAAAACTAGTACCCACACAAAAAATTGTATTCCTGGGAGCAAGCCTGGACACAGCATCCCAGATGGCATTCCTTACACCAGAAAAACAAACCTACCTGACAACCTACTTCTCTCAACTAGCCACCAGGACCCAGTTATCCACAAGGAAAATCCTGCAAGCTGTAGGGTTCATGGCTTATTCCATATGCCAGACTGCATATGAGGAAACTACAATGGTACCTAAAAAGCCTTTGGTGTCAGCACTCTCAAGACCTGGAAACTCTTATACCAATGATACCTTGTCTAAGGAAAGATTTTCTTTGGTGGGCAGCAGCATGCTACCATAACAAGGGACTTCCCTTCTCAATACCCCACGCCACCCAGATCCTCACCACAGATGCATCAGACTATGCCTGGGGTGCACACCTGGATGGCAGGTGTAGTCAGGGCCAATGGAGCCCAAACCAAATACATCTGCACATCAACCAATAAGAGATGTTAGCTGTTCAGCACACCCTGACAGCTTTCAGAACCCTACTCTCCCTGGGGCCTCTGCTGATCAAAACAGACAACACCATGGTGATGTGGTACATCAACAAGCAGGGAGGGACTCACTCTTATCCTCTGTGCAGGCTCGCCATGACCCTTTGGCACACGGCTGCAGCCATGCAACTACACCTGTTAGCGCAATTCCTGCCAGGCTCTCTAAACTCTCTGCCAGACAATCTAAGCAAAAACCTGCTAGACCTGCACGAGTGGCAGCTAGACCAAAGAACCTTCACCCTTGTAACCCAGAAATGGGGCACCCGAAGGTAGACCTCTTTGCCTCCCACTATAATCATCAGCTCAGCAAATTTTGCACCGGAGAACCTCACAGCAAGGCCTGGAATGTGGATGCTCTATCCTTCCAGTGGGTAAACCTCTCGGTCTGTGCATTTCCCCCTCTACCACTCATTTCAAGGGTAATGCTCAAAATAATGGAGGAAAAACTGAGAACAGTCCTGATTGTCCCAGACTGGCCACGGCAGCACTGGTACCCACTACTGCGCAGCCTGTCACCTCCTTCCACAATGGCACCTACCTCAGATCCCAACACTCCTGACCCAGAGGAATAGAGAATTCATGCATCCCCAATTGTAGACCCTCAATCTCCTGGCTTATTCCCTGACCTCTCCTCAAGCTGCCAGTCTAATAAAACAGGTTCTAGATGTTATATGTGAGACCAGACACCCCAGCACTAGAAAGTCTTATGCTGACAAGTGGAAAAGGTTTTGCATCTGGACCCAGGCTAAAGGAGCCTGAATGGCACAGCCCACCCTACCTGTCATCCTGGATTACCTGGCAGACCTACTACACAAAGGTCTATCCTTCTCTTCTAGTAAAATTCATGCCTCTGCCATCTCTGCTCATTTCAGCACAGAGCCACCTCTTTTCTCATACTCTCTCATCAAACAGTTCCTAAGAGGGGCTAACAACTTGAGGCCATCCAGAAGACCTCCTACTCCAGCTTGGGTCCTGAACTTTGTGTTGTAAAAGCTCACCCTGCCCTACTTTGAACCTGCAGCTTCAGCAGAGTTAAAATTTCTCTCTTGGAAGACAGCCTTGCCTCTGGCCATCACTTCAGCTAGAAGAGTATCAGAGCTACAAGCACGTATGGCTGTAGAGCCATTCATCATTTTCCATGCTGACAGGGTCCCCCTCAGGACTAACCTATCCTTCATGCCAAAAATGGTGTTCAGTGTGGCTCTCAACCAATCCATTCATTTGCCCATCTTTTTCCCTAACCCAAAAAACAAGGGGGAAAGGATTTTGCACTTTCTGGATGTGCACAGACAGCTCAGATTCTACATAGGCAGGACTAAATCTTTTAGAAAAACAAATCATTTACTAGTCAGCTTTGCTGTAGTAGCAGAGGGCAAGGCCATATCAAAACAAACAATTTCCAAATGGGTAGCACATTGCATCAATTTCTGCTACAAACAGCATGGAAAACCTCCCCCCAAGGGGGTCAGGGCACATTCCACCAGGGTAACTTCCACCTCTGCAACTTTCCTCAGAGGGGGTCCCCACCAGGGACATCCTGGAGGCTACAACATGGACTTCTGCTCATACCTTCACCAAGCACTGCCACCTGCCTCTCTTCTCCAAATCCAGGGCAGGTTTTGCCGCTGCAGTCTTGCAGGGCATCCTAGACAGCCCCCAGTCTTCTTGATTGCCTCCACCCTTTTCTTCAGCTTTGGGAATCAACCCAAATGTAATGACTGCAGCAGTGAAACACGAAGAACAAAGTACAGTTGTGTACACTTACCATAAATGTAGATATTCGAGTGTATTCACTGTTGCAGTCCTGGTTTCCCACCCTCCATCCCCCTTCTCTCTCTCTCTCCTTACAAGGAATGTTTGGTATTTACTTTCCACTGGCGGTGTTCGTCCACCATAACATAGCTCCTTATTGGAGGCTCCTGACATTTAGGGCAAGAAAAACTGATGTAATGGTGTCAGCTGCCTGTTTTTATACCACTGACAACCTGATGTCAGTCCTGTAGCGACAGCAACCGATGCAGAAATATTAAGCCTCTGGTATTCGGGCCGACTGAGGGCTACCCTGGCAGAGATAACCCAAATGTGATGACTGCACCAGTGAATACACTCGTACATCTACATTTATGGTAAGTGATGAGTCATTACTACTACTCAGTTTGATGAAACCATGTTGAGTGAAATATAGCAGTTACATTTGGAGATGACCAGACCTAAAGAAAGAGCATGCAGTGACCTATCTAAGCCTAGGATGTGTGAACAAATTGAACAAATAGTGCAGAGATGTGAAGTCATATTAATACATTATCTACATAGGCTGCCATATCCCTGATACAAGGTCTAAGAATTTTGAGCATCAATTTGTATGGTGTGAAAATTGTAATTTATGTTAGCTTCAGGGGTTAATGGAATTTTTCCAGTAGCCCTTTTATTATGTCAAAAGTGAACAGAAATCTAGCCTTGCCCAATTTTTCTATCAGCTTGTCCACTGAGGTATGGGATATGAAAAATGTTTAGATATGTTATTTAATTTTCTGAAGTCATTGCAAAATCTGGTAGACCCATCAGACTTGGGAACAGTGCAGTACAAAATATAAGCATTTCCTATACCGCTTTCTTAACTGCTTGGCATTGTAATTCTGGGATTCTGTACAGTTTTAAATTTACTGTCTCACTGGGCATGTTTCTATGTTGTGCTGGATTAAGATGATTCTACCAGACAACTTTGAGAATATGTCCTTATTCCTGAATATAAATCTAGTATAGGTCCGTAGGTAAGTAATAGGCAGTCAGTCTGCAGACTATTACAAGGCTAGCCAAAAAACTCTCTGCAGAAGTTGCCCCTAGCTTCAAGGAGGGCAAGACAAGATAGACCACAGGAGAATTTGAGGCTGCCCATCCAGTTATCTAGGTTTACCATGAAGGTAGGAAAGGATGGTACTCTGCTTAGCAAGTAGTGAAAATTTGTTCTCGAACTGAGGGATATATTGGGATATGATGTAGTCATGCCAATACGTCTTGTTTAACTGTTGAAGAAAGTTTAATTCCTTTAACCAGGTATTTCAGATACCATTTGTTTTGTAAAGGAATGGGAGGTCAAATAGGGTTGGACGTTTCATGACAGGAAAGGCAAGACATTGTTCTCTACAGAAGAGTCTATAAGAGACTGAGTACAGAGAAAGGGCTTTTTGAGCCCACTGAGTTCTCTCAAGTTGAGTTTCATGTTTAAAGAAATACATGCCAAAAAGAGCATTATATTCAGTAATGGCTGTGATGAGATATGAATAAAGCTGAATTCATACTTCTTTAGATCTTGTGGAGATGCCTTTGGAAATTAGATGAGCCAGATAGAAGGCTTTCTGAACTAATTTTAAAACATCTCGTACAAATGAAAAGGAATTATCAATGAGAGTGACTGGAACCCTTATGATATTGTTTGATTTGAGGCATGTGTCACCTATATGGCATGTGAAATGTTTTCTTTACCATAGTGAACTATGCTACATTTTTTTCACATTTACTTTGAGACCTTTGTCCTTGCATCGATTAACATGGTCTAACCCATATGGGAACCCATGTGAGTCAGTGGAAGATTGAATAACAGCACCCAGTTTACAGTTGTCTGCAAACTTAGATAACCTTTGATCAGGAGTGTTGGCCTGAAGGTCTGAGAAAAAGATGCCAGATAGGAGAGAGACCAACACTGACCTCTGAGTTACGCCACTGGTAACTTTTTTTGCTTTCAGAAATGTCACCTGTGATTCTAAGCACATGGATTTTATCCAACAACCACTTAGCTAATAACCTCTTAAAATAAGGATTTCTATCCAGTTTTACAAGTCTGTCAATAATGCCTGTATAGGGAATAGTTTAAAAAGTCTTAGCCAGGCCTGTATATGCTGTATGTACTGCATAACAACTACTGTCTACTGCTTTGGTTAGTTTTTCAAATAAATGAATGAGGTTAAAGATGCAGGACCTTCCTTTGACAAAGCCAAATTGATGAGTGTCCAGGATTAAGGGAGTTTGAATGCCCAGATTAAAGATGTCTGAAATAGCACACTCCAAAGTTTTACATATGAGACTAGTGAGACTAATAGGTTTGAGTTACCATTGTCCTTGGTTGGGCCACCTTTGTGTAATGGCATTTGAATGGCTGTTTTTCAGGCTTCAGGAACCAGTGGAGAGAGACATAGACTAAAGAAGTTAAATATGTGTTCAGATCATATTTGGCACTGATAATCAGGCAACCTGGTATATTATCAAGTCCTGTGTATGAGGTGTTCTTAGCATTTGATAAGGCTGAGATAATGTGTTTCTTAGTAATTAAAGGGTAAAACGGACTATGGAATCTGTGGAATAGCTGTAACTTTAAGTGGAGTAAAATTAGCATTAAATTTGTTGGCTAGGATAATATCCATTTTGTTTGAGTTGCATAGTACAGTATTATTGTGGACTAGCTCTGAACATTGTTGGGTGTTATTTCTTAACTTACTGACATAGGTAAAGAAAGATTTGTAGTTATTTTTGGTTTTAGTGCTTCTTTAAGTTCCTACTTGGTATTGATCTTCCTAATGATTCCCTTAAGCTCTTTACTAATTTTCTGAGGTATGCTCTTTAGGTAAGTAGAATAAGATCTCTTACAAACATTAAACAGTGTCTTGCTCTTGCTGTATAATTTATTTATATGGATATTCAACCACAGTTGTTTGTTTTTAAATTTCTTATTATATGTGGTGCAGAGAGGGACTGCCTTATCAGTATAACTATTTAAGTGAGAGTAGCATTTAGAGGCATATGCAGCTTCAGCAACGGGATCCATTGGAGAATGATTATGGCAGAATGTATTTAGGTCATCAAGTAATTGAAGATATGCTTTTGAGAAGTCCCTAAACACAGAGATACTTACAGGGAAGTATCACCAGTTTTAAAGGAAAGGGTTACTAATTTAAAGGAAATGATCACAAATGTATGGTCAGCTTTAACAAAGCAGAGTGATATTTTATTTATTTATTTTATTTTTTTATTTTACATTTGTTGACCGGGCTAGTCTAGCTGGATTCATGTCCTTTTTCAGTAGAGGCCCGGGGAGAAAAGCTCCAGAAGAAAAGAAGGTACATATAATATACAGCATAAGTAAATGTTATTAACATAAGAATATAAAAAAAACAATTGGCTTTACATACTGTTTAAAACAGGTACAAAACTTATGTAGATAGTCTAACATGGTTACATTGTGAAACCTTAAGGGGAGAAAGATCACTCTGGGTTGGGTAGAGGCTTAGGTGGTCCTGGACATTTGATGTTAGTCTGGTTTAGAACAGGGGCATAGCCAGTGGGACTTAAGGAATTCTTTGAGGTGATTTTTGAATTGATTAAGAGAGGTCATGAGTCTTAGGATGTTTGGGAGTTAGATTTGATGGTCTGTACCTGGAGACTTTTAGATGATCGTATTCTACTCAGTGAGGGTTTTGTCTGGTTGGTTGATTATTTTAAATGCCTCAGTGAGTTGATTGAGTTTGAGAATATTGAACCATTCAAGTGTCCTTAGGGTTAGGCAGTGGTGGAGTGCGATAAGGCATTCCTGTTATAAATCTGGCTATATGGTTATAGGCTGTAGAGAGTTTATTGAGCTCTCTAGGCATATAGGAGGTATAGTGAGAGAGGGGGTGCGGGCGATAGTTAGTTTGGTGTGTGGGGTTAATTCTTTATTCTATACATGGACCCGAGTTTCTTGTTTACCGACTTAATGGTCAGATCAAATTTAAGCTTGTGGTCAATGGTCACTCCTAGTAGTTTGGTGTGGGAGACAGGTTCAATAATGGTGCCATTGGTGGAAGACACATGGAAGGTTGGGTCATTGGCATTTGGAGGTTCTTTTCCTTGGGAGGTAGTTAGAGTGGGGAAAAATAGTAGTAACTTGGTTTTGAGAACCATTTACTATGGTAAAGCAGTTTTGGGTTGTAGCTTGGAGTTCAGAGCAGATCAGGGTGGAGTCATCTGCATATTGAATGCAGTTGGCTTTGGGAATGACTGAGTGAAGATCATTTATAAAGACAGAAAGAGAATAGAGCCCTGGGGAACACCAATATTATTGGGGAGTAGGTCTGATAGCCTGTTTTGCCATTGAACAGCTTGTTTTCTACCAGAGAGGTAAGCATTAAACCAACTTATGGTTAATTTGCTAAGATGAAGGGTTTCCAGGGTATGGAGCAGCTGCTGGTGATTGACCATATCGAAGGCTTTCGATAGGTCAAGAAAGAGAGCGGAGGATATTAATTTATTATTGCGGTTGTAATTGACTGAGTCAACAAAGGAGAGAAGAGCAGTAAGATATTTATAGAGATGTTCAAGAAGTGATCATATTTGAAAGGACTAGGTTAAGGATACTGGGGCCCCTAGTAGGATGGTTAACTATTTGTGAAAAAGAATTGGCATGTATAATGTCAAGGATGCATTGGGCATTCTTGCCATTGGTATTGTAGATCTGCCACTTATTGATGGAAAGTTGAAGTTCCCAATAGAAAGGTGTTGGGTTTAATGGGAACTTCAGCTAGTGTATTAAGATAGCTGTCAGTCTCAGAAGAGGATATGGAGGGTATTTTATAACTAGATATGAAGTGGAAATTTGTTTGTTTTATGGTGATTTTTACATCTAGGAGTTCAAATATGGTTTACTAAGGAATCTGCCACAAGGTGATGATATCTTTGACAAATACTGATACTTCCCCACAAGTGCCAGTGAGGCTGAAGAAGTGATAGGCACTATGCATAGGAATAGAGGGAATGCTTTCATTTCTTAAAACTATAACTGTTTAACTCACTGTCTCTTTCTCTCTCTCTCTCTCTATATATATATATACACATACATATATAAGAATGCCTTCAAGTTTCCGAAGATCCAAACATTTTTTTTTTTAACTTCTGACATTTCACAGAGCCACTTTAATGTATTCCAAATTAGAATTTATTAGGTGAGTATCAATCAGATGGACTGTACCTAAAAAAGCCTTGGTAAGAGAGGAGCAGACTATTCCTGGTAAAGAAGAAACCTTGTTAGCTATCTCATCCCAATCTGATACATATTGAATCCCCCTAGAGTGACACCCAGACAGCTTCTTACAAGAAAACTCATCTATCATTGTTTTTTTCCTCTGGAAAGAGAACTTTATGTTTTTTTAAATTTTGCTAAGTTAGCTACAACCAGGATCTGACATCCTTAACAGTTATCCTTTTTCCTAATCTTTTTATGAGAATGATACCAACTACATAGCCAATTATTTCTGAGAAATTGACAGTTTCCCCTATTATGAGGATTTATTATACACCTTTTGGTGTTTGGAATATTTTGATGTTTCAATAAATTTATTTTGATGGAATGTTTTCCACTTTATGTATTTTTTTTATTTTTATTCTGTGAACCTAAGAGTGCTGGCTGCTGTTTAACCTCTGACCTCTTGCTATTTGGCCTGGCACCTTGCCGTACTTGCTTGAGATTTGGATAAAGCTATTATGACTTCGGGACATGCTCTGGGAACCTTAACATCTTCTGCAAACGTACTACAGAAACTTCAGTTTCTCTTTAAGGTCTCAGAAGAGTTAACGTAGTATAACTTTTCTGGTTTCCTTTTTCCTTGGCTGTCTGACCTTAGAATTTACTTGACTTATTTTTTTCCTGTAATATCAAAAGGACCATGCCACTCCACAAAGAGCCGGTGTAGAGCAGGGGATACTAACATAAGTACGTTATCTGCTGGTTTGAAATCTCTGAGATTAATATTTTTGTTAAATGCTCACCATTATAGAAGTTCAATTCACAGATCACTTTTGTAGTAGCCTAAGCTATATGGGTCTTATCCCCTACAGCAGGCCAGTTTTACAAAGCTATCAGTGCCTTTCATGCACTCCAACTTTCAGGCACTCATAAAAGGACAATTGAAGTGTGAAACTCTTCAGAGAATTTTTTGCCAGCAAAGAGAGAGCACCTTCATTGGGCCCTATGAAACTGTCAGTCAACTTGACATCTTTCAAGGTTGGACAGATACGTTCCACTTGGGGAAAATTCTCTAACTGTTTTGTTATTTTATGAAGAAAAATTATGTTTTTTTACCTGTTAGAATGTTTTGTACTTTGCTAGGAAACATTGTAGTTGGACTGGCAGGGCATTCTAAGGCAGGGCTTATTTAAATGCTTGTATAAACTTTTTTTGAGTAAAAGTGTCTTTCCTAACTAAAAACATTTTATTTTCTACATTTTAGTATGTTTGAAACAGGACACTGTGCATGTGGGGGACTGTAAGTAGTTTACTCTTCTCATAAGCACTTGTTCTCTATCTTACATTTTACTGACTTGTTCAGGCAGCACTTCCTGCTTTTTACATCCCTTTCTCATCTTGACTATAGAGTTACCTTTAGATTTCATGGTTGTACTTTCCCCTGCTTGCAAGAAGTAGAAAATTGTAAAGGAGTCCTTGGCTTTCAGTCTGAGTCCAGTTATGTCTCAGATGCTGGTGGGTGATGTTGGTGTGGCCATTTGTTGCTCCTCAGACCACTCATCTTTTTCCCCCTGACCTTCTTGGTGTAACACTTGCAACCAACAAAGATCAGGAGATAGCCATATCCTCTGTGGCTGCTGGGATACCATTGTCAGACAAGGGAGATCTACTTTTGTCAGGGTCAGGGGTTTGGTGAAAGGTCTTCACCTGTCAGGAGTAATGTTGAAGCTGGGATTGGCATATCTGGTAAGGGTCAATCAGTGGTCATTGAAAGTATGCTCAGTGAGAAAACTGCCCAGACTCCTGTCACTATTTCCATAGATAGGGCTGATGTACTGTGATTTGCAAAGGAACTTTTTTTTTCTGCCTTTTCCTTCTATATGGAGTTTTCAGGTATTAAAAGGAAATAGTTCCTTCTTTCTCTGCCTTGGGTGTTCAGTCAGAACAACAGACATTACAAGAGGGTGGTTGTGTGTTAGGAAATTAGGAATTCCTTCACATTCTGAAAACTCTGAATAAGAAAAGTATCTCATCAGCTCTCTCTACTGCCCTGAAGAGATATATTTTTTTTCTGACAAATTATCTAAACTGAATGAGGTATTTCAGTGGGATCAGAATGAAAAATTCCTATGGCACAGAAAATGTATTATGCTTTGTTACAGTTACAGATGCCAAAAACTGCAGCTATCCCTCCTGTGTTGTCTGCTTTAGAGAATGTTTCCTCACTGCTACTGCTTTACTTGACAATCACCTTTCTGTTTCTAAGAAGTCAGATAAGTTATATAAGTTACCCCAGATAGACAAGTACCTGTTTTCTAATCCTAAAACAGATCCATCATTTATTTCTCTGTCCAAATCTGTAGCTACTAAACAAGTTTTGCTACTAATCCCATTTCCTCTGACAAGCATGGAAAAGCAATGGATAAGCTGGGAAAATATGTTATTCTTCCAGTACTTTAACTTTCACAAAATTGAGTTGCCAAGCTCATATGTTAAAGTTTTTATTGTTAATCTTTGAGAAAATGCAGATCTTAATGATTAACCTTCCTTCCTCTGAGGTAAAGAATTAATGTATTGCTTCTATGACAGCTGTTTCTCTGATGACTAAACATATTTTGAAGTAAATGTATGATGCTACGGAGTCTTCTTCCAGGGCTACTATTTCTGGTTCTTTTTTGAAGAGGCTTGCTCAGCTCCATTCTCAGAAACTCTGAAATTCTCCCTTAGACGAAGAGGATTTATTTGGCCTTTCTGCAGTTGAGGTTCTTAAGATGATGAAAGGTGAAAATTAATTCAAGGCATGACACAATTTTCTCAGTCATCCTTCCTCAGATCAAATACTAATCTCCCCTCTTCCTTGGCTTCATTTTCTAACAAGCAATTTTAGATGTCAGGGAGCTAGAAATAGGATTTTAAAAAGCAATAGCAAAAGAAATAGGTTTCCTGTGGAAGGCTTGAAATTATCTTTATATAGCATCTGACCAACTGCTTCCTGTTTCACTGGTTTCCCAATAATTTGGATATCTTTTACTCTATCCTGTTGTGCTGCTTTCTGAATTAGATTTTCTACACTGAATCCTTCACTTTGCAGATAGTCCATAACCTCAGTTTCTATTACTTTAACGTCTCCATTTGAATCTCCTTTTCTACTTTTCCTCTTTGTCTTCTTATTTTTTGTTTTGTAAAGTTTTCCATGTCAGGATTCCTTTGCCTGTATTTCTCTTCAAATAACATTTTGTATGGCTGTTATTATTCTCCTTAAGGATCTGCATCCAAAATCCCACTCCCTCCTTATTTCTTGAATTATCCCCTGCTTCATCATCATCCCTATCCACTTTGAATTATAACCTTCTAATTGTGTTATGTATATGACCCTAACTGTGTAGCTGTAAAATATCCCTTTAATTAGAATTAAATTTAGAATTAAATTTCTATCTCATCTAGCCCATTTATTATATCTTCAGAAGTAATATGTTTTTATATACGTTTTGGCTGCTGTGCTCTTCTGGCTTCAGCGTCGGAACACTTAGTCCCTGCTCTCCCCTATTTGGATACACCTGTGTGGACTTCCAGACCAACATCTCAAGCCATCCCAGCTTATCCAGTCCGCCAAGCAACTCAACAAACTGTGCTGCTCTTTCCCTCTATTTGGACTAGAATCAAGCCTCCCCTTGAAGAAACCAAGGAACTTTAGTCCCTGCTCTCCCCTATTTGGATACACCTGTGTGGACTTCAGACCTACATCTCAAGCCATCCCAGCTTATCCAGTCCGCCAAGCAACTCAACAAACTGTGCTGCTCTTTCCCTCTATTTGGACTAGAATCAAGCCTCCCCTTGAAGAAACCAAGGAACTTTAGTCCCTGCTCTCCCCTATTTGGATACACCTGTGTGGACTTCCAGACCTACATCTCAAGCCATCCCAGCTTATCCAGTCCGCCAAGCAACTCAACAAACTGTGCTGCTCTTTCCCTCTATTTGGACTAGAATCAAGCCTCCCCTTGAAGAAACCAAGGAACTTTAGTCCCTGCTGTCCCCTATTTGGATACACCTGTGTGGACTTCCAGACCTACATCTCAAGCCATCCCAGCTTATCCAGTCCGCCAAGCAACTCAACAAACTGTGCTGCTCTTTCCCTCTATTTGGACTAGAATCAAGCCTCCCCTTGAAGAAACCAAGGAACTTCAGTCCCTGCTCTCCCCTATTTGGATACACCTGTGTGGACTTCAAGACCTACATCTCAAGCCATCCCAGCTTATCCAGTCCGCCAAGCAACTCAACAAACTGTGCTGCTCTTTCCCTCTATTTGGACTAGAATCAAGCCTCCCCTTGAAGAAACCAAGGAACTTTAGTCCCTGCTCTCCCCTATTTGGATACACCTGTGTGGACTTCCAGACCTACATCTCAAGCCATCCCAGCTTATCCAGTCCGCCAAGCAACTCAACAAACTGTGCTGCTCTTTCCCTCTATTTGGACTAGAATCAAGCCTCCCCTTGAAGAAACCAAGGAACTTTAGTCCCTGCTGTCCCGTATTTGGATACACCTGTGTGGACTTCCAGACCTACATCTCAAGCCATCCCAGCTTATCCAGTCCGCCAAGCAACTCAACAAACTGTGCTGCTCTTTCCCTCTATTTGGACTAGAATCAAGCCTCCCTTGAAGAAACCAAGGAACTTCAGTCCCTGCTCTCCCCTATTTGGATACACCTGTGTGGACTTCCAGACCTACATCTCAAGCCATCCCAGCTTATCCAGTCCGCCAAGCAACTCAACAAACTGTGCTGCTCTTTCCCTCTATTTGGACTAGAATCAAGCCTCCCCTTGAAGAAACCAAGGAACTTTAGTCCCTGCTCTCCCCTATTTGGATACACCTGTGTGGACTTCCAGACCTACATCTCAAGCCATCCCAGCTTATCCAGTCCGCCAAGCAACTCAACAAACTGTGCTGCTCTTTTCCTCTATTTGGACTAGAATCAAGCCTTCCCTTGAAGAAACAAAGGAAGTATGTGCACCATCTGCTAAACCTACTGTTCTTTAGTTATTTTAGCCCCACTAGGTGTTCTGAATGCTTCCCTGCCAAGAAGCCAGCAGTCAGCCCTTCCTCTTCTTTTTTGTACAGCCACCCTTCCTCTTCTACTAGCTCCACTTATCTACACTGTCCTCATCCTCCTCCTTTTACTTATTCTACCCCTTTGACAGCCTCTGTGGACCTTAGTCGCATCCCAGCACCTGGCCACTAGATGGCGCCCTCTCCCTATTAATCTAATTACTGCCTTATACTCTATTTCATCTTTATCTTCTTCCCCTTTAATCTGTAAAGCCGTGTTTCTTACTTTACTCTCTTAATCCACTGTAGTCCTCTCTATCATACTACATCTCTGTCCCCTGTACTTACCTGTTGCTTTCCCCAATCCAACGATAGATTCTTGATCTTCCCTTGCCTTTCTGGACCTCTGCTGTCCTACTCTCCTACCTTGCTGCATTGCTCTTCTCTCTCTCACTCCCACTTCACCCCTTATCTGTCTGCTCCGCTGATCTTCTACACTCCTACATCTTGCTCTGCTCTCTTCTCACTAATTTACTCTACCCTGTAATCAGAAACCCCTATATCCTCCACTACCTAACTTCACTTCATAGCTTCTTTTCTTCTCTGTAATTCTGTCCCTCCCTCACTCAGTTACTTCCAGCATGTCCACCCCCCTCATACATCGCAGAATCTCATCTCTTCTCGTCCCTACCTATTAACCTGTTATCTTAGCCCCTCCCCTCTCTTCCCACAACACCCTCCCAGAGGTTTCTTATACTTCCCAAATCCTCTGGCGCCATCTTTTAAACTTTTTGGCTGCTGTGCTCTTCTGGCTTCAGCGTCGGAACAGTAAGCAGAGCTTCAGTGTAATTATCTGCTGTTTTTATTTTATATTTGGCGCGCTCTCCAGGGCACGCTCAATTGTATGCAGCCCAGTACGGAATTTTAGTGGAAACATCTTAGCTTTGTTTGTCCCTGTATACGCTAAGTGACCACGCTCTATCGATACTGGGGAACAGTCTAATGTTATGAGCAAGTTACAGACTGGTCGCTTGATTTAATGAATTGCAAGGCTTTTAAAGATTTGTATTTTGCATTGTTTGTGATTTTAATGCATACCACATGAAGTCCTTCGCATTTGTTAATACTTTCATCCAAAAGGTAGGTACTGTCTCTTTTTTTCTGGGTTTTTAATTTTTTCAACCCTGGTGTCTTCTTTTTATTTATGTCGATTCATTTACAATAGATAAACTTGTTGATTTAAGACAGGATGTGCTTAATAAAACCATGGGGGTGCCCATATAAGTATTTCTTATTTATCTTGCTGTTCTTTATATATACAAGACTGTTGTTTAGATCTACATGCACGGACTGTTTAACTTGGTTTTGAAATGACAAGTGTATGCAGACTCATTTGAAATAGATATATTTGCTGATTAGTTACAAGTTGTGTTAAGTGGAAGCCATGGGGGTGAGCATATAAGTATTTTTTATAAACTTTGTTGTTTTTTATATGGAAAGGTTGTAGAAATTCAAACAGAAATGACATAGTGATGCAGGTGTTATGTTTACATCTTGAAGGGGTCATTGAGCAGCCTTGTATGTGTTTATTTGCTAGTTTTTATGACTTTCATTAGGGGTGTCTGACTGCTATTAATAGGATTATGCTTTTGATAGTATGAGTACTGTTTGTTATATATAAACATGTATGTATATTCTATTCAGGAACTTTATATGTTAATTTTACCAGCTTTTCAGCTTTGCATCATAGGCTGAATGTTTTATATTTGCTTTTTTTTATGATGAATGTGCTACTTGGGATTTTGCGAGCTGGAGTTTAGGTCAGGTGACTAGTATAACTGAAGAGTCAGGTGATTGTGTTATATGCCATGTGACTACTCCTAGAATTTTTATTGGTTTATGGAGACTTAAATACAAGCATTTTGAGATGTTATTTTATTAGATTCTTCCCCTTTTTGCAGTTCTCCACTATAACTTTATTTAACAACAAATGATCCTTTGTTCCATATGACTTTCTTTTATTGCCATTTTGTTCTACTGCTATAATTGACTTTTCTTCTAAATGACTTTAAACTCTGTCAGCATCAATTCCCATGTATAATTTATATGTCATCAGAAGGCAAGTTATTGGTCAATAACTGTTAGGATAACTTGCAGGTTCACTCTTACGTAAGAGCATTGTTTTTCCTGTTGTTAAACAGCTGGCTGGCTGTTCGCAGAGTGCATATAAGTAGTTCTTACTCATGGCTAAATCTTTGTGCAAAGATGTTAATACTTTCATCCAAAAGGTAGGTACTGCATCTGGACCTGGGGTTTTCCATTAAGCGGCTTTTCTTAACTTTGTTTCAATCTCTCTGGCTGTTACTTCATCCCATTTCATATCCTGTACCTTTAAACCTCTTATTCTTTCTTTAACTTCTTCTATCCATTTAGCATATTTGTTATGTTCCACAAGATCTTCATAAATACTTCTCTAAAATATGTCTATTTCTTCTTTTTTTTGGTGGTCTTTCAATTCCTTTTACTTTATTTCCCAATTCTCTATAAAACTTTTTGGGTCATCAATAAATTGCTTATTTTGTACTTTTCCTTTATATTTATCTTCGTATCTTCTAAGTTTTTCCACCTGTGCTGAAATTTTTAGTTTGTTATTTGCAATAGTGCATGATAGATCCTGGTCTGTTCTAATACTGTGCATTGCTTTTGTAACATCTATCTTTCTTTGTATTTTTGTTGATCTGTTCCCTCTTCTGTAGTCTTCTAACAGTGACACTTCTTGTCTTAACTGTTTTATAGCTTTCTCGATTCGATATTTCCATGATGGAATTCAATTTCTCCCCTTCCTTCCCTCACTATGCTGTGTTCTTGTGGTAGAACTTTATCAGTTATTAATTTAGCTGCACAAGAATATATCCTGTTTACTTCTGTTATGTCACATGGATCTTTATGAACAGTCCTAATTACTGTGTTCTGAGTTCTCATATGACAAAGCAATGGATGGCACAGGATGAAACTAAAGAAAATGTGCCACAGGAAGATGCTATAGAACCTTCTATAGAATGTCTGCAGGAATTGGAAAACAAGGGATGTGTCCTCAGTTTGGAAGAAAATGAGTTAAGTGAAGAGTTGCTTGATTTAATAGACATAGACAGATATATGAAGATCAATGAAAGAAATAGACTGCAAAAGGTTAATAAAACCCAAAAAGTCAGAAGTCTGATAAAACAAACACTGGTCTATCACTCCTCAACATTAACTGAATCAGAGTTTCCACAGTTTCCTGTTCCTTCCCTTGCTATCTAGCTTTAAGTGAATGTTTATACTGGTTTCCTGTGGAAGGCTTCAAATTATCTTTATATAGCATCTGACCAACTGCTTCCTGTTTCACTGGTTTCCCAATAATTTGGATATCTCTTAATCTATCCTGTTGTGCTGCTTTCTGAATTAGATTTTCTACACTGAATCCTTCACTTTGCAGATACTCCATAACCTCAGTTTCTATTACTTTAACGTCTCCATTTGAATCTCCTTTTCTACTTTTCCTCTTTGTCTTCTTATTTTTTGTTTTGTAAAGTTTTCCATGTCAGGATTCCTTTGCCTGTATTTCTCTTCAAATAACATTTTGTATGGCTGTTATTATTCTCCTTAAGGATCTGCACCCAAAATCCCACTCTCTCCTTATTTCTTGAATTATCCCCTGCTTCATCATCATCCCTATCCACTTTGAATTATAACCTTCTAATTGTGTTATATATATGACCCTAACTGTGTAGCTCTAAAATATCCATTTAAATTAGGTAATCCTAACCCCTCTTGTTGTATTGGAAGGATCAACTTATCTGACATAACTCTAGCCCTCTTCCCCTCCCAGATAAATTCCTTCAACTTTTTATTAAATGTTGTCCACAACATCACCTCCGGTTGATGAAAGCATGCCTGACCCACATACAAAAATAAAGGGACTAAAAACATTTTCACTGCTTTTATCTTACTATCCATATCCATAAACAAGAGTTTTCAGTTTCTCAATGTTTGTATTATCTTTTGTTTAGACTCTTCCCATTTATCCTTAGCTCATATAACAGAAGCCTTTTTAATCCATCCTTCTAAATATTTCACTGTACTACGTCCCCATAAATATGGATATTGCTGAGTCAGTTCATGTTTGGGTACATTATTTACGGCTATAGCCTTTGTTTTATCTTCATTAATTTTATATCCTGAAAAGACTTGAAACTGTCTCAAAATGTTCCACAAGACTGTGATGTCCTTTTCTGGTTTTATCAGGTTCAAAATAATATCATCTGCAAATAAAGCCAACGTTTCTTGATGATTACCATGCCAATTACATCTCTAAATTTCTGAGTCCCTTATTTTCTTTGTAAGTGACTATAAATATAAAGCAAGTAACAAAGGGAAAAGGGGATACCCCTGACTCATTCCTCTATTCAGACTCAATATATCAGAGTGGAATGGTCCCACTTTAGTTCTTGCCTCTGATTCTTCATATATCCTCCTAATTAACCTAATTATTGTATCAGGGAATGCAAATGCTTCTATTGCCCTACTCATAAAATCACAGCTTACTCTCTCAAATGCTTTCTCTGCATCAAGACCAACCAACAACAGTGATATTTTCTTATATTCCGCTTCTGATTGGAGCATCACTGTTCTCTTAATGTTGTCAAATGTTTGCCTTCCCTCCACAAAAGCCCATTGACCCATATCTATCAATTTTGGCAAGACATTTGCCATTCTTCTTTTTGTTTAAACAAGAAACATCTTTATTAAATTATCATGTATGACATGTTACATTTATATAAATGACAATACGTCATAGCAACACAATCTCAGTTGCAAACAATTATACATTCCAAACCATGGAACACAACTGTAGCCGCAAACATTATATATCACTTTTAAGTTATCCGGTCATTGTTAGTCAAGCATTACATATCTCATTAAATGCCTGCCTTCTTTTTAAACCTCGTTCCTCCTCTGCATGTATTGATTCCGCATTTTCCATTTTTTCCTATGTAATTTGTTCCTAACCTTTTCTAAAGATCCCAGTTCTAGTTGTATTAACTCTCTTACTATCTTCACTACTTCTAGTAAGGTGGATTAGACTTTGATTTCCATTTTCTAGTAATTGCTGTTTTGGCAGCCATCATAATTAGATTCAGCAAGGCCTTACTATATCTAGACAATTCCGAGGTTGTAACATAGCTCAAAAACATTTCCTTGGTCACTCCAACTTGATCACCCAGCATCTCCAACAGAGCAGTCTGCAGGGAATCTTTAATGTCTGCCAACTCATTACACTCTCGGAAAATATGTTCCCATTTACCTCTTTCTGCCCCATCCGGCATTTCCTGTCTACCTGAGGAAAAATTCTTTGAAGTGTGCTTGGGGTATAAAAATACCTATGTAAGCACTTCTAGGCAAATATCTGAAATCTTCTAGATTTTGTTGCATATTTGGGAGACATACATATATCCCCCATTATTTCTTTGTGAATTGCTTATCTAATCTCTCTTCCCAGTCCTTCCTATCCACCTCTGCATGATTCTTATAGTTATCATGCAATATTGTATATGCTGTACTAATTATTCCTTTCTTAATGGCAACTTCTGTTCTAGATTCTACTAAAATCTCTACAAGTGCTGGTCTTTCATTTTAGGACCCTCTATTTCTTTCTCTTTGCCTATACTCTGATATCAATCCATGATATGGAAGGAAATCTTTAGTCTGCAGTCCAAATAAGTTCTTGGCATCTTCCCATTCTATTACCTTTCCCTCTCTAGTTATTTGCTCTCAGTACCTTGGTTCCTTTGCCAGTTTTTTCCAATACATTCGCATCCCCTCTTGCCTACTGTTTGTATCCCTCGTTGCAGTCATCCTTATCAGCAGAATCTCCTTTCTCCTTTCCCAGAAGACCTTCTGCTACTTTATGAATATAATATTTTGTATGATTATTGCTGTTTTCCTTAAAGGTCTGCATCCATATTCCCAGTCTCTCCCTGTTACTCAAGCTTCCTCCCTGTTTCTTCATCATCTCTTTCCACTTTTAATTATAGTTTTACTTTAGCCATTCTTCTAGCCAGCATAGACATAAATGCTTTATAATCATGGTTTACAATTGAAATGTGTCTTTATGAAGCTGAGTTTGACAGGTCTTTGCCATGTTTAGGTATTACAGCCAGCAAAGTTTTCTTCCAAGATGCTTTTAAATACTATTAAACTAAACCTCCCAGATCTTTATCACTTTCTTCCCTCCTAACTTCTAAACATTCACAGGAATACCATCTGTTCCTGGAGACCTATTTGTAGATTTATTATACATCACTGTTTTTATGTCATCTCCTCCTATCTTAATTGGCAGTTGTTGAGCCTCATCTACCTATAACAATGGCAAAAAATATTTCTGTTTATGCTCTTTCTTGATTTCCACATTTTTGTGCTTTATACAAATACAAATTTTCATAACATTTCCAAAATATCTCTATTACCCATACAAGATCTCTAGTTATTTTCTTGTTATAGGCTCCCTAGGTTTGCAACAACCCTTTCCACTTATGCTAAACGTTTTTGTGCTGTAGAGTTATTATCAAAAAATAGCTGCTTAACAGCAATCTTTGTAAGCTCATACATGTTATCCAGATACCACCTTATTTTCTCTCTAGTACTTTACAGTTGCGTCCCTTCTTGTTGTGTGTGAGTCCCCCTTAACGTTTGTCCGTCCTTCTAAATAATTTATATTACTTATTAACCGTATCTCTTTCTCTTTTATTTCTACTCTGTTTTTAAGCTCATTTTCATTTCATCCCCTCACTAGCTAAAATGTCTGAATAAATTTCTGTTCTTTTCTATCTCTCTTCTGGACTCCTTCTTTAATTTATTTGCTTTTTCTTCGCTTCTCCCAGTAATTCTTGAATAATCTCCAGTACCCATTCCTTAAATTTTTCTATTTTTAACAGGTAGGTGGGAAAGCACCAGTGTTTCATTTCACTTCATTACCCTGCATTTTATCTTTGTTTTTTGGTGCATAATCTAACATATTTATTGGATGTGTGTCGAAGTTTTAAATTAAATGCACATGTTCCTGAGAAATTAAATTTCTATCTCATCTAGCCCATTTATTATATCTTCAGGAGTAATATGTACATTCCCTCTGAGTTCCTACTACTAAATTCATGTCTTCCATACCAAATATTTTCATAAATGTCTTCAGAAATCTACCATCTTTTGTTATATTTTCTGTTCTGGGTCACCCAGGTACATCTTCACTCTTGCAATCAAGTTTTAGTCCTTGGCTATATGTGAAAGCAGATTATTTCTCCCAAAAGCTTCTTAAGCTTCATAATAGCAATCTTTGGTGGAATATAAATACTTATCAGTTTAATCTTCCTCCCTTTTCAGTAGCCCCTTACTACCAGAAGTCTACCATTACTGTCTTTTTCCAGCCTCTTCTATCCCTATTCAATATCTGTAGCAATTGATATAATTACTCCCCCCTTTCCTTTGTCCCTGATATTCTGCTGAGTATCCATCCTGAAAGCCTTTCTTTATCAAATTCTCATTTTATTACAAGTGTCTCTATTGAAGCATTGCTATTTGCCCTTTGCATTTCTTAATATAATTTAATACTCTTTCCTTTTTGACTATACCTGTAAGACCATTTATATTCATAGGTAATATAGATAGTGTAGCCATTATGATAAGATGTTATTGTTTGCATGTATTATGCATGACAGTTTTTTTTGAATGTGTATTTCCAACTTTTGGGTTACATGCACAGACTAATGTTTGTAGGCAGAACTTTTATACAGTAGTTTCTTGCCAGGTCTATATTAGCATGTTAACGGGGCAGAATAGCGAATGCCCTTACGTCGACACATATTACACAAAATGCCTAAATCTCGAGCAGCCAGAGCAGCGATTTTTTTCCCAGGGAAAAAAATTGCTGGGCCATTGTTGGGAATTTGTCATTTCCTTCACTGTAGTGCTTTCTCGGAGTTGGTATATTTAAGTAGGGATGTGTGGGGGCCAAAGCCCCCCACTTTATTTCGTCTGTTGTTTTGTTTGTTTTTTGTTATTGGCCCAGCAATTTTTTTCCCTGGGAAAAAAATTGCTATTTTGGCCATTTGAGATATTGACATTTTCTGTAATATGTGTCGACTTTAGGGCATTTGCTGTTTTGCCCTGTCGACATGGTAATATAGACCCTTTCTTGATATCTCCATTTGAACTTGTGTATATTTTTCATAACTTTTTGTTTTAATGAAAACCCTCAAAAAGAAAACTAAATACTTTTTCAGAACACCCCCATAACCTATTAACTTAGAACAAACAAACAAACCTGTATACATCTTCAAGAAATGGAGATTAACTTTCCAGATAGGAACAATTGATCCAAATTGACAGCTTCACCCACAGATATTACTTAACCTGAAAGAGCTTCTGTGCTTTCAGAAAACATTAACTTTTAGCTGTAATAAAGAGTGCACTATCTTTAAATAAAACTAAATTACACATTATTCAATTAAATGCATTAAAGTATTAATGCTGCTAGAGAAGATGCTATTTTTATTCACTTGCAACAATTTCCAACTTTATTTTTCACTGAACTGCTTGCCTTTGTATCTTTAAATTTTATATTTTCCTCAGCAAAGAATGCTCAGAACTGTCAAAATTAGTTGCTTGTACCTGCAGACATCTCATATTCATGGAAACACAGCAGTAAGTGAAGAACAAAAAAAGAAAAAAAACAGCTAACAACTCTGCAGATGCATGGAGGAATCTTCATCAGTTTCACTCAGCACAGAACAAAATGTACAATTACTTTCAGCTGAAGACTTCTTGACTCCTAGTAAACATTTGCTAATAGAAAGAAGCAAGTTAATATCATTACATACACATGATGTTAGCACTTCTTGTAACTTTCATACTTTTGTCGTATTTTTCAAGCCTACTTGCTTGCAAAAACACTTGTTTATAGATTAAGCCAGTAGCATTAATCAATTCACCTTTCCAAAAATAAGAGAAAGCATCTCAACAGTAGATATAATCAGTGCACTTTTATGCCCCACTACCACCCCAGCAGCCCAAGATCACACCGTATTAACTTAAACTTGCTTTTTTCCAGCCTTCCCTTTCATATTACTTTGTAAACCATATATTTCTTACAACCGAAAAAGTACTTGCTTACTTTAATATCTTTATCACATGTAAGAGTCACTGAAAAGACTCCCCCACCCCATATTTAAATTATCCCATGACTACATACTACAAAAAAGTGTTTTATTATATACAGTGGATATAAAAAGTGTACACACCCCTTTTAAACTGCCGGGTTTTTGTGATATAAAAACATGAGACCACAATAAATAATTTCAGAACTTTTTCCATCTTTAATGTGACCTATAACCTGTGCAATTCAATTGAAAAACAAACAAATCTGTTAGGGGAAAAATATAAAAAATAAAAAACTTACAATAAGTTTGTTGCAGAAGTGTGCACACCCTTAGAATATTACTTTGTTGAAGCACCTTTTTATTTAATTACAACATTCTGTCTTGTTGGGTAGGAGTCGTTCAGCATAACACATCTTGACTTGGCAATATTTGCCCACTCTTCCTTGCAAAAGCGCTCCAAATCTGTCAGATTGTGCATAGCCTCTTCAGGTTATCCCACAGATTTTCTGTTAGATTTAGGTCTGGGCTTTGGCTGGGCCATTCCAAAACTTTAATTTTCTTCTGGTGAAGCCATTCTTTTCTTGATTTGGATGTATGCTTGGGGTCATTGTCATGTTGAAAGGTGAAATTCCTCTTCATCTTCAGCTTTCTAGCAGACACCTGAAGGTTTTGGGCCAAAAGTGTCTGGTATTTGGAACTGTTCATAATTCCCTCCACCTTGACTAAAGCCCCAGTTCCAGCTGAAGAAAAGCAACCCGAAAGCATGATACTGCCACCCCCATGCTTCACCATGGGGATGGTGTTTTTTTTGGGGATGCGAAGTGTTGTTTTTGCGCCAAACGTACCTTTTGGAATTGTGGCCACAAAGTTCAGCCTTGGTCTCATCAGACCATAACACATTTTCTCACATGCTTTTGGGATACTTGATGTATTGTTTTGCAAATTATAGCCAGGCCTGGATGTTTTTCTGGGTAAGAAAAGGCTTCCATCTTGCAACCCTACCCCATAGTCAATACATATAGAGAATTAGAGAAATTGTTGTCACATGTAGTACACAACTAGTACTTGCCTGAAATTCCTGCAGCTTTTTCAGTGTTGCTGTAGGTGTCTTGGCAGCCTCCCTGACCAGTTTTTGGCTTGTCTTTTCATCAATTTTGGAGGGATGTCCAGTTCTTTGCAGTGTCACTGTTGTCCCATATTTTCTCCACTTTTTGATGACTATCTTCACTATGTTCCATGGTATGTATATCCAATGCTGTAGAAATGTTTTTGTACCCTTCTCCTGACTGATACCTTTCAATAATGAGATCCCTTTGATGCTTTGTAAGCTCTCTGCGAACCATGGCTTTTGCTGTAGCAGGCAACTGAGTTAATGTCAAGAAAATCCAAGTAGGACAGCTGAATTTTATTTTGGGTTAATCAGAGTCTATAATTGATGGCAGGTGTATACCCAAGAAGACTGAATGTTGTAATTAAATCAAAAGGTGCTTCAACAAAGTATTAGTTTAAGGATGTGCACATACAGCAAAGTATTAGTTTAAGGGTGTGCACACTTATGCAACCAGTGTATTGTATGTTTTCTATTTTTTCTATTTTTTCCCCTAACAGATTTTTTTTTCATTTGAATTGAACAGGCTATAGGTCACATTAAAGGTGAAAAAAGTTTTGAGACTGAGGTCTCATATTTTTATATCACAAAAAGCTGTCAGGGAACCTCTGGGAGCCGACACTCCCCAGTCAGGTCCGCGGAGCTGGTTCAGATCTCACCAGATCTGACCATGCCTCTGTGGGCCTCAGCAGGGGTGAGTTCAGCTCCTACCTCAGCTTCGGTGCTTTTGTCTTCTGCTCCGGAGGTTCCATCGGCTCTGAGCCTGTTTATTGGATCTGGGTATTTCTTTGGAGTGGGGGAAGACTGCCTTCGAAGTTATGAGGAAGGTTCTGATCACTTTTCAGTCTGAGACACAATCTCCTTTGGATCTACCTCCCAGTTCTGTCTAGATGACTTTGTCTTCTCATCTACCAGCTCAATAGGTCAGCAGAGACCCTAGGCCTCAGGATGTCCAGCTGGGGACTCACCTCTCTTCTGAAACCTTCCAGAATATCCCATTGAGAAGGTCCCTTGGAGAGGACATGCAAGAGGAAGCATCTCAACTCCACAGAGGAGTCCATCACATGTGATGCTGACCTCGATGAAGCAGAAGGGTCACCATGGTCACCTCCTGAAGATGTGTCCTTTGGAGATATCCTGGAAGTCTTAAAACAGAAAGGTCACCTCCCCTTCGGCCGAGGAGTCAGTTTACCTGAAGTCCTTTGGGTCTTGCTCTTCAACCTCTTGAGTGACCCCCCTTCTGATGAGCTTATCGAGTTAATCTCTCAGAAGGATTGGGAGACCCCAGATGCCATAGAGCCTACTTCTAGGAGGCCAAATAAGTATATCACAGCACCTAAGGGCAAGAACCTTTTGACAAAAGGTATAGCAGTTTATGCCATGGTTGTGGTGACAGCTACTAAAAAGGAAGTTTTTGAGACCAGCTCCTCTATCCATCCTCCGAATAAGGATTCCAGGACCATGGATACAAATGGGAAGAGTGTCTTTTCATCAGTGACCTTTTCCTTACAGTCTGAATTATCTTACCCACTTTACTAGATTGCAGATGGACCTGTTAAAGGAAAGTTCGGGCTCCCTCTAAGGAGCTATAGCTGATACGGCGGCAGATAAAGTCAGTGCTCAGCTTGCCACTCTAAATTCAGTAATTAACTCATCCATGAGGCTTATGTCTTATGCAGCAAATAGAATGAGTAGGGCAGCGGGTTCAGGGATCTCTCTCAGGAGGTAGGCCTGGATATGCCTTTGTGATTTTGCAGAGCCCTTCAAGTCTTCATTCATTAATGCCCCATTTGACGGCTCTTCTCTATTTTGGCCTAAAGTAAAGGAAATGCTCAGAAGGCAAAAAGTTAAGACTTTATCTGCCATGTGAGTATGTTTTTCCACACCTACTAGACCCTTTCCCAAAGCTCAGAAAGGTACTGGGAAGATGTGGTTCAAAAAAATCTCAGAGGTCTTTCCAAGATGCACAGGGTGATAGTTTCCCTAGAGGTAGAGTGGGAAACAAGAATGGAAGATGCCACTCTTGCAGCAGGGGAGGCCTGCAAAATCAGGGCTCCTGAGAACCATTCTTTGGTAGACCCTTCCAGAGCTTCTGAAGGAGTGCCCGATTGCTCACCTCTGGAGGCAGTCATGGGTCGATTGTTTCTGCACCAAGAAACCTGGTTAAAGGTAACAAATGACAAATGGGTGCAGGACATAATATGCAGAGGATATTTCATTCCCTTCTCCTTCCCTGCCCCTGTAAACAAGTCAGTTCCAGACGTTCCACCCAGTCAAAAGGAACAAGTAATATTAGAAATCCAAAAGTTGCTAAGAAAAAGAGTCATCCAAGAAGTCCCTGCAGACCAGAGAGGATCTGGAACTTATTCAGAATTCTTTTTAGTTCCAAACAGGGGACTGGAGACCCATTTTGGACCTCAGCAATCTGAACAAATCTGTAAAAAAGATCAAGTTCTGGATGGTGGCAGTGCAGTCGATAGTTCCATTCCTGGAAAAAGACAATTGGATGTGCTCTATAGATCTTCAGGATGCGTACTGCCACATTCGAATGGAAAGATGATCCAGAAGGTTCTTGCACTTCTGGCTAGGATTCAGTCACTTCCAGGTTTGAGCTCAGCCCTTTAGTCTGATTACAGCCGCTGAGAATGTTCACCAAGTGCATGGCAGTAGTGGCGGCACACCTGAGATGCAGAAGATTCTGTGTGTTTCCATATCTGGATGACTGGCTCATAACTGCCCCGACCAGGAATCATCTGGTACAAGCTAGGGACTATACCCTTCAACTTTGTTCCTCCCTAGGTATTACCATAAACTAAGAAAAATCTGCTTTAGAGCTATGTCAAAGCTTAGTCTTCATAGGAGCAGAGATAAATACAACTATACTAGTAGCAAGACCATGTGTGTTGTCCATCTTGTCCTTTATTCGCACAACCCTCCCTCCATACCCCCTGCCTATACTCCTGGGAGACCGTTTAGTACAGTTCAATACTACAGGGCCTAATAGCTTCAGAAATCATAGTTTTCTAAATTTTTTTGACTGAGAGATGCATTTTTAGACACACACACACACACACTCTCATATATATATATTCATATATATATATATATATGTATATATATATATATATATATATATATATATATATACACACACACACACACACACACACACACACACATATATATCTATTTACACATGCATAAGTTCTCTATAAAACTGTTGGGGACAAACGAGAACCGAGGAAGCTAGGGGGCTGTATTATGGGTAAAGAAGGAGGCCCATTAGCTTTGCTGAAGACCTCGAGCTTGGAAAATGACTGAGATGGATCTGACTGATCGGATCCAACCCATCAGTGAGATTAAGGTCGAGGTGGACAACACAGATAGACCATTGTGGTAAATATATAACTTCTTTTTCTTTGTATTTTGTTAATCTGTAGAGCAGCTTATTTATTTGTTAAAGGGCTGTTCTGTTTCCTATTTTCCTCATCTACACGTGTTGTATTCACTGTAGATCAACATAGTGCATTGTCTTTTCACAGGATAGCTTATCTGTAGGTCAGCTAAGCCAGTTTTACTTTCATCAGTATTATATTGTGAAGTGGAGGCCATGTCCTGCACCCATTTGTCATTTGTTACAGGTTCAGGTACAGGCTTTTTTCCCTTCATCTAATTCACCCTCTGTAAATAAGTCATAAAAATGTATAATTTTCTTCCACCAGGGTTACTAGTAGTTTGTTTTTCCTCTACTTATAGCCTCAGAAATCATAGTTTTCTAATGCATTTATACCTATGTGTATGTATGGGTTCCTATCATATGATCGAAGTCTTACAACTTCGAATCATTAAAGAACGAAGCATATAATGGAGATCCCCATAGAGCACTGAAAGGGAAGATTTCCTTTACTACACTGTAGTGCAATCTCGGAGTTGGTATATTTAAATAGCGTGGGGTGTGGAGGGTGCAGGGGGGCTTGCCCCCCTGCATAGAGCATTTTTTTTTGTACAGTTTTTACTTTTTTTTAAATGTGTGTTCGAAGTTCCGATACTTTGGTCATTAAAGTTCGTCCTTTAATGATTCGAAGTTTTGGAACTTCGATCATATGATATAGACCAGTATATTATGTATATGTATATATATATATATATATATATATATATATATATATATATATATATATATTTACATATGCATAATTTCTCTATAAAACTGTTAGGGTCAAACAAGATTTGAGGAAGCTGGGGGTTGCATTATGCGTAAAGAAGGAGGCCCACAAGCTTTGCTGAAGACCTCAAACTTGGAAAATGGCTGAGACAGATCCAGTCGATCGGATCTGACCCATCAGTGAGAATAAATGTCCAGATGGACAACACACATGGAACATTATATTAAATATGTAACTTCTTTTTCTTTGTTGTTTGTTACTCTGTAGAGCAGTTTATTTATTTGTTAAAGGGCTGTTCTGTTTCTTAGCTTCCTCATCTACACTTACTTTATTCACTGTAGATCAACATAGTGCATTGTCTTTTCACTGGACTTTTTTGAAATTGAAATGGCTTATCTGTAGGTCAGTTAAGCCAGCTTTACTTTCATCAGTGTTGTATTGTGAAGTGGAGGCCATGCCCTCTTCTTTTATAAATACAGGTTCAGGTACAGGTGTTTCCCCTTCATTTAATTCACCTTCTGTAAGCAACTCATAAAAATATATAATTTTCTTCCACCAGATTTACTGGTAGCTTGTCTTTCTCTATTTCAGTAGTTATTTTACTTTCTGTACCCTGAGAGCCCTGCTTTTGATTCTGAAAGCTATCTGCATATATGTAACAAACAGACACTTAATAATCTGTTCAGTTTTTGTTTTACCTTTTATTTCAGTGTGAGATTCATGTATCTCTAAGTATATCCCTTAGTGTATTTTAACTATGGGACCTTCACTGTAGTTTTCCACACTGATCTATTTTATTGTTTTTAATACTGGAGTTAACCACATGGCCTAATGGATAAAATATCTGACTTCAGATGGTTGTTTGAAAACATCATAGCAGTTTTGTGGAGAAGGGTTGATATAATGCCTAATTGTTTACGTCACAGATATAAGGAATACAGTTCGATTCTGACTACTGGTTATTGGTTAGGCTTGTAGCAGTCTGCAGACTGATAGCCTAATAGAATCTTTTGATAAGACTCACCATCCCTGTTATTATTCGTACAAATTTTTATTACTTTAATTACTGTAATCTTTCTGTAAGACTTAGTATCAGGCTTAGCTAGCTCTTCCATCCAGGGCAAAATGTTATTTCCTTTTATGTCTGCGAATCCTACACATTTTTTCTTTACAAGGGCTATGTATCTGTAGCACTATAGATGGTTGAATGTCCCCCACTCCCTGTATATTTCATGTCTTTAAATCATGGAAGGTCTTAGCCAATTATTTCATGTGTCAAGTTAGGCTCTAAACTACTGAGTATAACTCTTTGACTAGAAAGGCTTGCATTTCCATCTGTATTATAGAGTATTTCCTTTCATCCTTATATATACATATTGCTTTCTTTTTTTGCTTACTAGTTTTATGCTTACAATTGGTGATCTAATATAATCATGCTCTCTGAGTCCAACAACCTTGACATTTTTTCCCCTCCACTACAACATTATATTTTACAAGTTTGGTACCGGCACTGTGGCAAGTAATTATTCTGCACTTCTAGTAGTGAAAGGTTCAGCATTGACACTTTCCATTGCCATGCTTTTGGACATAGCTTGTTTGCTAGCATTAACAATTTTAAGTTCCACAAATTTTTAAGGTGGGGAAAATCTTTCCCTTTTAGCATGTCATGCATTAAACTGGATACAACTGCAACAAGCTGAGCTACATGTAGTTTGTTTTTCTAGATGAGTAAAGAAACACTATTTCATATCTCCATTAATGTGTACTACTTTAACAGCCTTGTTAGTAAAGGTTTTCTTTATACATGCTTAACACCCCTGAATCAAGTAGTCTTGGTAGCTTTCTGGCATTAATTAAGACAATGCACCTAACTTTTCAGTAGAACAGTAACAGAGTGCAGAATCTAGCAGGTAATATATCACATTCCATAAGTATAACATGATGATCTGGTATGTTTAGGATTACACTGCTATTCAGTAGAGAGATGCACCTGGCTTTCAAGCATTTTGCGTGGGTCTTCAATGCTGTGTAATGTGTGCTTGCATTTATGTCTCTGTTACTGCACTCGTCCACTTCCTAATTCCTCTCTGGACTCTTCCACTGATCCTATCACAGAACATGGTGTAGTACAGAGAGGCAACACAGCTGATGACACACAGGACACCACACTTGGAGTTACTCTGTCCATCCCTGCTGGTGAGAGTCCTGTGACCTAAGATATTTCCGCCTACAGACAAGACAGTGAACCCAGTCAGTCTGCTGGTGGTAGAGAATCAGCTAATAGTCATGATGACAACTTTGGCCAACTGTCCCCGCATGTGACTAACAGTAGTGGTGACTCCATTTCAGAGTGGACAACAGACATCTGTCAAACAGGATATGGCCAGCAGAAATGTGCGGTCGTATCTTAGAAGGTGTATGTCTGCTGTTGCAAGCATATGTTGGTCATAACACTGTTGTGGCACAGAGTTTTGTGCACTTGCTCATGAAACTGATCATGAACCACATTGCATGTGGATGTTGTGTGAGAGTTAGGAGCACAGGCATTGAGAGTTAATGACAGTACTTGCTGAACATAGAAATAGTGTTGCTTCAGCTGCATGCTATGTAGAGCAGCTTGTCTCTACTGTGCTTGAGCAGTGCCACAGTACTTCTGGAACTTTACATGCTCTGACCCATTATATCTGTATGCCACCACTGGCAAGAGGGAGATCTTCCTTTGCATGCCTTCCTTATGGCACTCAGTCATTCATAGTGCCTGTGCTGCATTGTGCATGTAGAGCTGCTGTTGGTCACCATGCTCAGACACAAACTGACAACTTGTGAACAATGACATGTATCAATTCAGAGACCGCTAGTGTGTCCCACCCAACACATAGCACCACCAGCAGATCTGCAACACAGCACTATAGGGCTGAGGTTTCCTCACATGGCAGGGGCAGCCAAGACCTCAGACTAAGATATCAGCATAAGATACTTTGTCTTTCTTAGTATTACCATGTCAGGCAACCAAGTGTGTGTGTGCGTGTGTGTGTGTGTGTGTGTGTGTGTGTGTGTGTGTGTGTGTGTGTGTGTGTGTATGTGTGTGTGTGTGTGTTGTGATGTCTTCATTTACATGCAGCAGTGAAGACCAGTGTATTGACCAAAGCACACTGTGCAAGTTTGTATATAACTCATTGATAATGAAAGTGTTTCCTTTTGTTTGTCACAACCTAATGTATAGGTATACATTGTACAGCACACCAGTGTTTGCCATGGCACGTTTTTTCTGTTTGTACTGCCAATAAACAATCTTCACAGTAATATAACACATAGACTCCACAGTTTAACAGCACCTTCTTATGTCACTAGCGTTCCTATTTACATATGACAAAACATGCATATGTGATCCAAATTACTGGTGCATATTTACCAACATGCATACTACCCTGTTTATACTGGCTTGTGTGTTATTTATCACAGGCGGATAGTGCAATGTTTAGGACACTGCAGCAATATTTAAAAGTGTGCCATCCCATTCTGTTCAGTTTTCTCAGTGACAGTTACATATACTGCCTTTAGAAGTTATGTAATTCCTGGCTGGGATGTCATATGCATCCTCTTTCACTGATGTAATTTGCATGACACATCTTACATGATGTCTGCACATTTCAGATGTTGCCTTGGTATAGTGTGCAACCTATGCAGTGGCAAAAGTTCTGACAGACCATACTGATGGTGTGCCATATGAATTATGTGTCACTACCACACATCACTTCTGTAGTCCTGTTTGAGCATTCCAATCTGCTACTTTGCTGCTACCCATGACCAAAGTACGAACCTCATCCACACAGTGTCACATACACACACTGTAGTCCATGTATGCAATAAATATCTGCAGTATAAGTAATAATGGCACTAAACACATGTGAGACATACACTGACAAGTAGTTTCTGCCCATTTGCTAATTTCTTACATATGTAAAATTCAAGGATAAAATTGGTATGGTAGTCAAGAAAAACTGTCTGTATTTGGATGGCGCAGTGGTGCACCAGTAGCGTTGTTGTCTCATAGCAAGAGGTTCTCTGGTTCGATTCTTGGCTGGGGTGCCTTCTATGCAGAGTCTGCATGTCCTCCCTGCATTCTTGTGGGTTTCCTCCAGGTGCTCCGGTTTCCTCCCACATTAAAAGACATGCATCTGGAGCATTTCTCGCCAGGCCTGCGCTGAAAATTGGCTTTGTTCCAAGTCGGACGTCCCTGGTTAACAAATGTTAAATAAATAAAATAAAATTTCAGATGATATTATTTTATACTTGATAAAACCAGAAAATGACATTTCAGTGTTATGCAACATTCTGAGACAGTTTCAAATCTTTTTGGGATACAAAATTAATGAAGCTAAAACAAAGGCAATATCGCTAAATTATGTACCCACATACAAATTGGTTCAGCAATATCCATATTTATGGGGACTTGATAAAAAGAAGCACTTAGGAGTATGGATTAACAATGATTCTGCTGTGGCAGCTAAGGATATGGGGGAAGAGACTGAACAAAAATAATACAAAAGCTGAGAAATTGTAAACCCTGTTATATGGATATGGATAGTAAGACACAAGCAGTTAAAATGTTTTTAGTCCCTTTAGTCTTATGCACAGGTCAGACATATTTTTATCAACCAGAGAAGAAGTTGTGGATAGCAATTAATAAAGAGCTGAAATATTTTATCTGGGAGGGGAAGACAGCAAGAATCAAGTGGGATAAGTTGATTATTCCAGTAGAAACAGGTGGACTGGGATTATCTAATTTGAAGTGGTATTTCAGAGCTACACAGTTAAGGCTCCTATACATAGCATAAGCAGAAACCTATAATTCAAAGTGGAAAGGGATGGTGATGAAACAGGGGAAGCTCAAGAAACAAGGAGAGACTGGAATTTTGGATTCAGATCTTTAAGGGGAATAATAATCATACAGAATAAATATTCATAAAGTAGGAAAAAGTATTCTAAGAACTAAGCCAACATGGGAATGGAGAAAGGAGATTCTGCTGATATGGATGACTGCAATTAGGGATACAGACAATAGGCAAGAAGGGTCTGAAATTTATTGGAGAAAACTGGCAAAGGAACCAAGGTATTGGGAGCAAATAACTAGAGAGGGAAAGGTAATAGAATGGGAAGACACCAAGAATTTATTTGGACTGCACGTTAGGGATTGCCTTCCCTGTTAAGGATCGATATCAGAGTATAAGCAAAGAGAAAGAAATAGGGGGTCCTAAACGAAAGACCAACACTGGTAGAATTTTTAGTAGAATCTAGAACAGAAGCTGCTGTTAAAAAAAGAATAATTGGTAGAGCATATAAAATATTGCATGATAACTGTAAGAATCAGTCAGAGGAGGTTAGAAAGGACTGGGAAGAAAGATTGGATAAGCAATTCGCAAAGAAACAATTGGGGGATATATGTATGTCTTCCAAATATGCAACAAAATCTAGAAGATTTAGGATTTTTGCTTGGAAATGTTTTCATAGGTATTTTTATATCCTAAGTAGACTCCAGAGAATTGTTCCTCAGGCAGACAGCAAATGTTGGTGGTGTGACAGGGAAGAAAGTGGTGATTGGGAACATATTTTCTGTGAGTGTAATGAGTTGGCAGACTTCAAAGATACCCTGGAGACTACTCTATCAGAGATACTGGGTGAGCAAATTGGTGTATCTAGGGAATGATTTTTCTGAGCTACGATACAGAATCAGAATTCCCTAGACATAGTAGGACGTTGCTGAGTCTAATTATGGTGGCTGCCAAAAAGCAATTACTAGAAAATAGAAATCAAAGTCTAAACCAACTGTAGTAGGAGTAGTGAATATAGTAACAGAAATAAAAACTGGAATTGGAATCTTTAGAAAAGGGTAGGAGCAAATTACATAGGAAAAATAGGAATTGTGGGAATAATACATACAGGGGCGGAATGAGATTTAAAAGAAGGTAGGATTTGAATGAACTATGTAATGTTTGACTGACAATGATTGGGTAGTTTATAAGCGATGTGTATTTGCGACTAGGATTAAGTCAATATGATTTGTGATGTGTAATGCTTGCAACTAAAATTATGTCAATATGGTTTGTTTTCATTTATCTAACTGTAATTGCCTGTGTCATACATGGTAATTTATTTATTTTATTTATTTATTGTCATTTGTTAACCGCGTTGGTTTAGCTGAGCCAAAGGCTCATTTTCAGTGGAGACCTGAGGAGAAAAAAAGCTCCAGTTACAATTAGTCATTCAAGACAAAAATTTACATCACAGATGACATATACAAGAATATATACAACATAGCAAAGTTAACTACAGTTTTGTACAGGTTTGAGTGTATATACAGTAAGAACAAGTTAGTCAGGATTCAAAAGATTATTTAGATAAAAAACAGGTTTTTGGTATGTAGTAGTATTGGCACTATGGAGAGGAGAGAGAAAATGAAGAAAGAGAAGGATACGAGAGAAGTAGGTAGATTAAGGAGGAGGCTAGCTGGAATCAGGTTGGAGCTTGACAGGGACAGGACCAGGTGTTTTGTAGATAGTGTTAGAGTTCAAGTTTGAACTGGGACTTATGAGGGATATTTCTTATATTATAGGTTCATAGGTTAGTACAGCCATTGTATGCCGAGACTCAAACCCTGCACCTTGTGTTTGTAAGGCAAACACCTTAACCATTAGGCCACCCTCCCATAGCAACCTCTTCCCTTATGTGGGAAGGAGTTCCAGGAGCGGGCTACTGAGTATTTGTATAGTGATTTCCCAATATTTTTTGTGGGTTTATAGATGTCCAGAAGATGTTTGTCAGATGTATGAAGCTGAAGTTGGGGGTTGTATAGTACTACAATATTAGAGATAGAGGGGCAGGAAGTGGGGCTATAAAGCATACAGTGTGTTATATGCATGAGGAAGGAGCAGTTGTTTGGGGAATTCAGGTCATTGCAAAGACTTTAGGGCAAGGCAGTGGTGGGATTTTTAGGGGAGATTGGAGGCAAACTTAGCTATTTTATTGTAGGTTTGCTCTTGTTTGCTGAGAAGAGATGACTGGAGTTAGTAAGAACAGGAGCAGCATACAGAAGACAGGGTAAGAGGAGAGACATAGCTAGTGAGGGTCTGGAGCAGGGAGAAAAAAATTATGATTACAGTACAAGAGGCCAAGTTTTTGGTGGGTTTTCTTTATGCATTGATTGATATGTATATCGAATTTTAGTTCACCATCAATGGTGACACCAAGTAATTTAGTATGTGGTTCTGGTCTGATGATGGTATTGTTAAGGGAGGCAATGAAGAAAGAGGATTTTTGTTGTGCTAGTGTTTTAGGAAGAAAAAGTAGAAGTTTATTTTTTTAGGATTTAAGATTAGTTGATTGTCAGTAAGCCAGGTTTCAATGGAAGAGAAAGTGTTTTGGGTAAGAGAAAGGAGCTCCGAGATATTGTGGGCAGTGGTAATACGGGTGGAATCATCAGCATATTGTAGGAGTGTTGAGAGGTTAGTAGCAAAGTTAAATTGTTAGTAAAGACATTGAACAAGAGGTGACCCAAAATAGAGCCTTGTGGAACACTGGTGTGGACAGGCAGAAATGGGGAGGCAACAGTTTGCCAGTGTATAGATTGTAGTCTATGAAATAAGTAACTAGAGAACCAGGTTAAGAGGGGGTAGAGTGGGGAAGGGTCAGAAGGTTTAGTTAACAGTTTAGAGTGGGAGACAGGAAAGAAGTAAGTTATTATCTCGGACTTCTGCTACAGTTTGGGTGAATGAGAGTAGAGCAGTAGATGTGCTATGATGGGGTCTAAAGCCATGTTGGGTGGGAGTTAAGAGATTATTGTCAAGCAACTGTTTAAATAGCTGAGAATGAACACATTTTTCTAGTATTTTCAAAAGTGGTAATAGTATAGCAATGGGACAATAGTTTAAGGGATCGGTGGAGTTACTGCATTTGTGGAGAGGGATTGTGTAAAAGGATTTCCATAATTCGGGGACAACAGATTCAGTAATTGAACAATTGATGAGGATAGGGACTGGGTAGGCAATAGAGTTGGCAGCAACTTTAAAGAAGTGGGGAGGTAAATTGTCTACAGAGGGAGAGCAGGGTTTGGGTTTATTCAGTTAGGATTTGATAAAGGCAGTGGGGGCAGGTTATAAAGAGAAGATATTAGACCAAGAAGGACTGGGAGGTAAAGTCAGAGAAGAAGCATTGTGCCTATGGTGAGTTAGTCTTTAGATTGTTTCTATGAAGTGATTGCTTAATAGAGCAGCAGTTTCAGAGGCACTATTGAGAGAGAAGTGGTTGGGGGTGGGAAGGGTACTAGGGTAGAGGATTGTGTTAACGGTGGACCAGAATTTCCTGGGGTTGGTATGTGGGCTGCAATGGTTGGAAGTAAAAAATGATCTTTTTATCTTTAATAATTAGTTTTTTTTACACATTTCTACGTTTTTTATAGTGTTGGAGTAGGGGAAATTTTTTATTTTTGACCCAGGTTTTCCAGGCAGTGTCCCTCTGGTGCATAATAAAACGTGCATGCTTAGTGAGCCAGGGGGCACAGTTTGATTTTACTCTGATCTTTCTAGATGGGGTCATGGTGTTTAGTATTTCAAGAAATATTTTGTTGAAAGCAGTTACAGCATCATTTAGGGGGAGGTTAAATAGGAAGGTCCAGTTGATGTTGGACAGTATAGTGTTAACTTTATCTGGGTCGAAGTGAGTCAGATTAGAACATACTCTGTAGAGGTGTTCTGTGGGTGACTGTTGAGAGTACCTCTAGACCTAGGTAGGGGAATGGTCACTCAGCAAGTTGGGAAGTGTGCCAGGGTTATGACAGTTACAAGGGTCGGAAGTTAAGATCCAGTCTATAATAGATCCAGAGGTAGAGGTTATGCTGGTTGTGGTAGGAGAGGACATGAGTTGGTAGAAGCTGTATAGATTTCTTGTTTAAAAAATATATATATATATTTTTAATTTTCAATAAGTGCAATTATTAACAAATTAAAGGTGTTGTGATGGGGGCCTAAGATGTTCTTTGTTTAAAAAAAAATTCTGACATATGAAACAGTATTGTACTTTGTACATTTCTGAATCTGTCACTATATGGTATGTAACTGGTGGCAAGACACAATTTAATTATTGTACTTTATGTATGATGTTTGCAATTAACACATCAGATAGAAAGTATTAAGCCTGTCATGTTTGGTTTAGCATACAGCCACATGTGGGTACAAATCACATGCTGATCTTTTTACTTATGTACATATAGCGTGCCATGGCCCAAAGCTCAGCTCCAAATGTCGCCATGTTGCCTGAGTTAGCATATGTAGCTGCAGCCTTCATCACCCATGCTTTGTTGCTCTTTTCCTTGCATCCTCCAGAGTATCCTAGGAACTATGTGTTACTCCTCTTCAAATATAGGATCATAGGAGGATACTAGGGTAATGGCCCTGGGGCCCTTACAAGCCTAGCCAAGAGTTTATCCCTAAAAATATCTGGGGGTCTTGGGGTAGATCACCTACACATAGGGATGGCAGGCCACTGTGTTTGGATGTGATCACATTGTGCAGCATGGCCTTGTGACCATTTGCACAACCTTTTCTTTTGTGTACTGCAGTGCACCCCCAGATGCATCCAGACATCTGAATTATGATGTCAGCACAACAAATACTTGCTCAATTGCATTCCAAGTAACAGTGTGTGCTCTGATAAATGCATCCTCAGCTGTAGTGGTTTGGGTTCTGAGTAATGTCATGAGCCAGGGCTTCAATGGATAACTGCTGTTACCTTTTGTCATATTTGGACAGAATATTAACACAACTGTATTACATAATATCAGAACAACATTTTCATATACAGGTATACTTATGAAGTAGTAGCACCTCTGGGAGCTCATCTACTTGGAACATTGCCTTTAGGGCACTTTCTTTCCAAATTGCAGCATCACACACACTACTAGGATGCAATGCTATCAGGTTCAGTATGAGGCCATCTGCCAAACACAGTACATGACGATTGATAGCCACTCTTTTCTGTTGAAGTACAGTTTGTGCACTCTCCAAAAGAGGTTTTAAATAATACATGGGTACAATCAGTTGCATCAAGGGCATGAGGAAATTTGGCTATTGGAAAGGACCGCTCCACAGCAGCCCAGGATATTGCTCTGTATTTGTGATGTAATTGAAGTCATCCGACTTGCTGCACATGATTGCCAGGAACTGTCCTGGTATATGGACTGATAGCAGGTGTCTGGGACACTTCTATAGTAAAAGCCTGACCAGCACTTTAAGTTTCAGAAAAACATTTGTTTCCACTGGGACAGGTTCACCCCACAAATTGTGTGTGGATATATGGCGTGCACACATCCCACACGTAGCCTACACCTGCTCTCCAGTGTATATATCTGTTTATTATTTCGTGGTCAGAGAGCTGGCTTAACTATATTGTGGCTCACCACCATACTAGATGTCTGCAGATGTAAGGATGCATTTGCAGATTGTCCTTCAGCAGCACCTATAGAACCCTTGTCTGCTGTATTCTCCTTAATTCTTTCTTATTCTTTGAAATCCACAGAGAAATAATGTGAAAAAAACACAAGAAAACATGTAGCTTGTGGCAAGATTTTGGAATCTGGTGCAGTTAAGTGGATTCTTCAGTTATCCTACACAACACCATACTCATTAGCATATATAGAGAAGTTTGACTTGTTTTTATATTCATGTCTGACATCAGCTTGCTTAAGACCTGTTTTATCATATTATGCTAGGTGCAGCTTTACTTTGGAATCTGGCCCAATATCTGCCTGTCTTTTATGGGATCCTGAACAACTCTCTTTATCTCTGGTAAAACTTTTTTTTAAAGGGTGTTCTCTATATATTACAGACTAAGAAGGAATTTCACTCCTTCCTGGGATCAGAATTTTGTTCTGGAGATTCTTACTAAACATCCATCAAATTAGTATATGCATTTCTATAAAATCTCTAACTTGGAAAAAAGTTTGTCTGGTGGTATCACATCATCCAAGAATATCTTGGAACTTCAAGCATGAATGGCTCTTGAAAACTATTGTGTTTCATGAAGACAAGCGCTTCACTTTTCACTAGTTACTCCTTTATACTTAATGTTAGGCTTTGTTCTTAATTAAAATACTTGTTGCCGTCTTGCTAACAACACCTTCAGATTTTAGGTGAGAAAATTTGTTTACTGTGAATCATCATAAAGAGTATTTATGATCCTATATTTCTTGACTTAAGCCTTTCAGAAAGTCCAACCCGCTACGTGTTTTCTTTGCTTAATATGGACTTGGTGCAGCAGCTTGTAAGCAGACTATAGAAATTTGTTTTCTTTGTTAGATACATTTGTTAACCAGGAAGTGCACTGGACTCTCTTCTCACTTTTCAGGGGTGACTCAGGAGCATTGTCTGGTTAAGAGACACAGCAGTCAAATGAAGCTGGAAAAATCAAGCCACATACCCTTGGTTACAGGAAGTAGCTCATTAACATCTCTGACCTTTAATTCTCTTTGCACTATCTACCAGAACTGCTTTCAAGTTGTATTGTGTGTTATACCCCTGCAAACTGACACAGATGTTCTTTGTGTTTCACTGTTGTAGTCATCACACTTGGTTATCCTGCCACGGGTAGCCCTCAGTCGGCCCAAGTACCAGAGGCTTAGTATTTCTGCATCAGTTGCTGTCACTCCAGGACTGATGTCAGGTTGTCATTAGTATAAAAACAGGCAGCCGATTCCATTACATCAGTCTTTCTTGCTGAGGAGCCCGAAGCAGAAGCAGTTCGCATGAGTGCCGGTTGGCCGCTACCTGAGTTTCATTTCCGATTTGAAGTTGAAGTCTTCTAAAGTTAAGTACCCCATTGGGGATATTTTCTTCTTGCTCTAACCAATGTCAGAAAAAGTTAACAATTGTCTCGCCTGTGGAAAGCAAATACCACACTGAGACTTCCATTCTTACTGAGTCACCTGTTTAGGCCCAGACCGCGATGTACCTCGCTGTTGCTTTTGTGTTTAGTTCAACGCCAGAACTATACATCGTCGAGCCTTATTGTAGCTAAATATTTCCGCTCTCGGTCCCCTTATTCTGATATGGCTTCGGTAAGCCTTCCGACTACTGATCTTCTGAAAAAACGTAAGGATAAAGACAGAGACAGACCGCACAGGTACAAAACTGCTGACGACGCTTCTGATAAGCTAGTCGTCAGTTCTCCAGTCCTCAGTGAGGTGCTTTCACAGCCCCTGATGCCCGCTTCTGTGGATTCGCAGGCTGCAAACGAGACCTGTTCAGAGTCCGGTATGCCGCGAGACTCTTCTTTGACTAAGGATGCTGCAGATGTCTCTACCTTGGATGGATCTGGAGCCACTGAGCAGGCACCCTTTCAAAAGAAAAAGTGACTTGTCCCCAGCAGTTTTATCTGACCAGGAGTCCAATGACTCTGAGGTTTCTGAATATGAAGGCATGCAACCCCTATCTGCATATGAGGATTCAGATGCAGGGGAATCCATTCCTTTTGCCTTTCCTCCACAGGATTTTTCATTTGGTGAAACCCTACATACTTTAAGGGAGCATTTCCAATGGTAATATCTGGACTATCCTCAGTCCATAAAAGAGACTCAGTGAATTCTTAAATTTACCACAGCACAGACCTTTAGCCATTCCTCCTGCCTTGGATGTTGTGGATGATGTCTTTATGAATCCAGTTTGACTCCTGACACCCTTCCTCTTGCTCTCAGGAAACCTGACAGGTATTACAGAGTCCCTGACTCTCACAAATTCCTTTTCAAAAATCCTACTGCTGACCCAGAGGTCATCTCCCAAGGACCTAAAGGAATTAAAGCAACCACAGCTAAGAATCCCACACCTTCAGACAGGGATTCCCGAGCTTTAGACAGATGAGGTAAAAAAGTATACACCTCTGCAACTCTTGCCATTAGGGCACTAAATTGTCAGTTCCACATGCTGAAATACCAGCCGCATGCCATGGAACTCCTCAAACAAAAAATATCTACCTTTCCTGTTTGTGCAGAAAATAAAGCATTACAAGAGCGTATGCATTCTGCAATCCAAGTTACTAAACACACCTTGCAATGTGGCTTTGATGCCCTGGAAGTATCTTGCAGGGCAGCAGTCACTGGTTCTGTACTTAGAAGGCATGCTTGGCTTAAGGAACAGACCTTGCCAGATCATGTTAAATCAAAACTTTTGGATGCACCATTGAACAAACACAATTTGTTTGGCACCAAGGCAGAAGAGGTCTTAAAAAAGATGGAAGAAAAAGATAAATCTATGCAGACAGTTAAAGACTTCTTAAAGGTCCAGCCTCTGAGGTTCATTAGGCATTGCCCATCCAAGCACTGATCCTTTCCAGCCCCCTCCAGGCCAGCTCAGCCAAGACCTAGGGGAAGCAGACACCCCAGACAGCAGTCCCAGGGAATGCAGAGATCTAAGCAATGGAGGTCCTCCACTTCAAAAGCAGTGAGTGCTAAGCCACTCCCTTATGGAAAGAACTCACAATGACGTTACCTCTTACCTCCACCCCTTACCTCTGCCCACCTGCTTGTACCCATTGGAGGAAAACTCTCCTCCCATGCAAACAACTGGGCCTCTATTACCAACGACTGATGGGTCCTCAACATAGTGTCCCAGGGATACAAATTTTATTTCCACACTCTGCAAACCCCAAAAGGGTTCCTAGATCTTCCTCCAAACCAGTGGTCAGAGGCCAAAAAACAAGTCCATTCCCTGCTGTCCATGAGGTCAATACCGCCTGTTCCTGCAGACTAGATAGGCCAAGGTTTCTACTCCAGGCTTTTCCTGGTACCCAGAAAAGAGGGTACCTGGCGTCCAATTCTCAATCTATCAGTTCTAAACACCATCCTGGTGATACCAAAATTCAGAATGCTCACCCTCCAGCAGCTTCTTCCGATGCTTCACAAGGATGCTTGGTTAGCCACCCTAGACCTAAAAGAGGCCTACCTACACATCCTAATCAGGGAATCTTACAGGAAATATCTACATTTCAGGGCAGGATCTATGCACTTTCAGTTCTCCGCACTTTCATTTGGCTTATCCACTGCTCCCAGAGTTTTCACAAAATGCCTGGCTGCACCCATTGCTTTTTGCAGATAAAGTAATATTCAAATTTACCCCTACTTAGATGACTGCCTGATTCAGGCAGACTGTCAGGAAAAGCTGTTACAGCACCTGACCTTTGTAAAGGACCTACTGACCTCCCTGGGGTATACTATAAATGAAAATAAATCAAAACTAGTCCCCCACTCAAAAAATTTTATTCCTGGGAGCAAGCCTAGACACAGCATCCCAGATGGCATTTCTTACTCCAGAAAAACAAGCCTACCTGACAGGCTACTTCTCTCAACTAGCCACCAGAACCCAGTTAACCGGAAGGAAAATCCTGCAAGCTCTAGGGTTCATGGCCTCCTGCATTCTACTCATTCCATATGCCAGACTGCATATGAGGAAACTACATCATCATCCTCTTCGCCTGCATGTCCTCTCTCACCACGCCCTTAAACCTTATCTTAGGCCTTCCTCTTTTCCTCTTACCTGGCAGCTCCATCCTTAGCATCTTTTTCCCAATATACCCATCATCCCTCCCCACACATGTCCAAACCAACACAATCTCGTCTCTCTTGCTTTGTCTCCAAACTGTCCAACATGAGCTGACCCTCTAATATACTGATTCCTATCCATCCTAGTCACACCGAGTGCAAATCTTAACATTTTTAAATCTGCCACATCCAGGTCTGACTCCTGCCTTTTTGTCAATGCCACTGTCTCCAACCCATATAACATAGCTGGTCTCACTACCCTCTTGTAGACCTTCCCTTTCACTCTTACTGGTAACCGTCTGTCACAAATCACTCCTGACACTCTTCTCCACCCATTCCACCCTGCCTGTACTCTCTTCTTCACCTCTCTTCCACATTCACCATTACTCTGAACTGTTGATCCCAAGTACTTAAACTCGTCCACCTTTACCAACTCTACTCCCTGCATCCTCACCATTCCTCTACCCTCCCTCTCATTTACACACATATATTCTGTCTTAGCCCTGCTGACCTTCATTCCTCTGCTCTCTAGAGCATATCCATACCTCTCCAGAGTCTCCTCAACCTGATTCCTACTCTCACTACAGATCACAATGTCATCTGCAAACATCATAGTCCACGGGGCCTCCTGTCTGATCTCATTTGTCAACCTGTCCATCACCACTGCAAATAAGAAAGGACTCAGAGCTGATCCTTGATGTAATCCCACCTCCACCTTAAACGGATCTGTCACTCCCACTGCAGTCCTCGCCACTGTCACACTACCTATCCTGTACCACTCTTACATACTTCTCTGCCACTCCCAACTTCCTCATACAATACCACAACTCTTCTCTAGGCACCCTGTCATATGCTTTCTCCAAGTCTACAAAGACACAATGCAACTCTTCTGACCTTCTCTATATTTCTCCAATAACACTCTCAGAGCAAACATTGCATCTGTAGTGCTCTTTCCTGGCATGAAACCATACTGCTGATCACTAATCATCACCTCCCTTCTTAACCTAGCTTCTACTACTCTTTCCCATAACTTCAAGCTGTGACTGATCAGTTTTATCCCTCTGTAGGTACTGCAGCTCTGCACATCACCCTTATTCTTAAAGATAGGTACCAAAACACTTTTTCTCCACTCCTCAGGCATCCTCTGACTTTCCAAAATTTCATTAAACAATCTAGTTAGAAATTCCACTGCCATTTCTCCTAAGCACCTCCATGCTTCCATTGGTATGTCATCTGGGCCAACAGCCTTTCCATTCTTCATCCTCTTCATAGCTGCCCTTACTTCCTCCTTGCTAATCTGTTTCACTTCCTGATTCACTATCCCCACATCATCCAACCTTCTCTTCATTCATCAGCCTCTCAAAATACTCTTTCCATCTACTCAACACATTCTCCTCTCTTGTGAGTACCTTTCCCTCATTATCCTTTATCACCCTTACTTGCTGCACATCTTTCCCAGCTCTGTCCCTCTGTCTAGCTAATCGGTACAGGTCCTTCTCTCCCTCTTTAGTGTCCAATCTCTCATACAACTCTCCATATGCATTATCCTTAGCTTTTGCCACCTCTCTCTTTGCCATGTGCCTCATCTCCTTATACTCATGTCTACTTTCTTCATCTCTTTGACAATCCCACTTCTTCGCCAGCCTCTTCCTCTGTATACTCTCCTGTACTTCCTCATTCCACCACCAGGTCTCCTTGTCCTCCTTCCTCTGTCCAGATGTTACACCAAGCACCTTTCTAGCAGTCACCCTTACTAGTTCTGCTGTAGTGGCACCTAAAAAGCCTTTGGTGTCAACACTCTCAAGACCTGGAAACTATCATACCTATGATACCCTGTCTAAGGAAAGATTTTTTTGGTGGGCAGCAGCATGCAACCACAACAAGGGTCTTCCCTTCTCACAACCCCACGCCACCCAGACCCTCACCACAGACGCATCAGATTATGCCCGGGGTGCACACCTGGACGGCAGGTTCATTCATGACCATTGTAGCCCAAATCAAGTACATCTGCACATCAACCAAAAATAGATGCTAGCTGTTCAGCACGCTCTGACAGCTTTCAGATCCATTTTTCTCTTTGGCAGCAGATTGTTTCAGGTAAATGGGTTATGTAAATCATTCATCAGGGTTACAGATCAGTAGGAGGAAAGTCTTCCTTTCCAGGAGGTCTTTCCTCATACTCCAGATCAGACTCTTGTTTCCATCAGTTCTTCATCTCAAGCTATCCCAAGAAGTTATAGAACCAGTTCTTCTTTCCCAGATGGGAAATAGTTTTTATTCAGTAATGTTCCTAGTGCCAAAGAAAGAAAATGCTTGGAGACCTGTTCTGGATCGTTCTTTCCTAAACCTGTATATGATAGTGCCCAAATTCAAAATTATGTCACTTCACACCCTGTTACCTCTACTTTCCCTTTCAAGTTTCCTAGTAAAAGTAGACTTAAAAGTTGCTTATCATCATATCCCATTTATCCAGACTTAAGATGTTGTGGTTTTGTGTGTCTGGATCATATTATATGTTCTCTTTTTTACCCCTTGGACTATCCTCTGCACCAAGAGTGTTTACTGTATGTCTAGCTCCAGTAATAGCTCATTGTAGGCTAGAGGGTATCCACATTTTTCCATATTTAGATGACTTGCTTATCTTTGCAGAGTCTTTTTCAAAAGGTCAGGAATATCTGTCTTGGGTGAAAGATTTCTTACAAAAGCTGGGATTCCAATAGAATATTCAAAAGTGTTTCTTGACACCTTCACGCAAGATCGTGTTCTTGGAATGCCAACTAGACATTTCATTTCAAAGAGCTTTTCTACAACATGAAAAATAGATCTTTATTTAGATCTGTTTCTAAGGCTTTCCAGTCAGACTTCTGTCACTGCAACGGAATACCTCAGGATTTGGGGTCTCATGGTGTTTGTGATTCTCATGCTACCCCTGGCAAGATGCTGCATGAGAAAGATATAGAGTTATTTGAAATCTCTTTGGTCCCAACAACAACACCCTTTATCTTTTCAAATCCCAGTGCTGGGGTTTGTCAGAAAAAAAAATCTTTTGGTGGAGAAAACAGATCTTGTTTAGGCCAGGTCTCCCCTTCGCACTCTCTGCTCCAAAGCAGTCAGTCACCATAGACACTTCCGACTTTGCTTGGGGAGTAGTTTCAGGAGGAATAAAAATGCAATGGACATTGGACACCAAGGACAGATGCAAGCACATAAATATCAAGAAGGTACTTGCCCTGATCAAGGCACTCAACTGTTTGAACCATCTTTGGTCCCCAGGACCTCTTCAAGTGGTTACATACAATACCACAGTCATGTGGTACATCAACAAGCAAGGGAGAACCAGGTCATACTCCCTTTGCAGACTAGCTATGTTAATTTGGGATACAACATCATAGCACAATCTCACTCTACATGCATCCTACATTCCAGAAGTCTAAACCTCAAGATGCACGCCCTCGAAGCCCTCCTCAGTATGGAGAACATCGGTGTCTGTGCTGTGACTGAAACCTGGTTCAAGGCTCCTGAGAGCACCCCAGCACTATCAGGTTATACCTCATATCATGCGTTCCGGCCCCAAAATCCGGACCGAACCACAAAAGGGGGGGGGAGTATCCATATTCATAAAGGATACCCACACCTCCAGGTTAGTGGTAACGCACAAAGCATCGGAGACCATCCAGGTGCAATTAACCATAGGTAAAACTGCCCTACAGTTTGTAGCATGCTACAGACCACCTTCTCAAACTCAGGAAACCCTCATAGCCTTCCTGAAGACACTGGAGAGTATGAATGTCTCTCCAAACACCATCATATTGGGTGACTTCAACTACCCAAACATAGACTGGGAACATTACTCAAGCCCCAATACCCTAGCCCAAAGGTTCCTGGAGTTCATAAACTCAAATGCTATGGAACAACTATTCACCATTCCCACAAGAGGAGAAAATATACTAGACCTGATCATCACAAACATGGGGACAAAATGCTCCACACCGGAAGTATATCCCTCATTGGTGAGATCAGACCATAAATTAATCTCACTGGAGATCCACATCCCGCCCCCACCCCAGCAAAATAGACCACAGTGAAGAACTTCTAAAAAGCAAACTTCACACTTCTTAAGACTGGAGTGGTATCCTTCAAGGCCCCCGAGCCAGTGGAAACCACAACCCATGCTGCTGAAACCCTTACAAATGCCTTCTACGAGCACCTCCAGGAATGTATGGATCAAGCAATCCCTAATAAAATCAAGACCCTTTCCACCAAAGGCAGGCGCCCGGTCTGGTGGACCCCAGCCATAAACAAACTCTACAACAAGAGGAGAAAGCTACTACATGACAGAGCAAAATCCCTAAAAGGGAAGGCATCTCTGATCAATACTAGCAAAACTACGATCACTCATAAAATCATCCAAGGCCAACTTTGAGTGAAAAATCGCTAATGACACAAAAGACAATCATAAGGCCTTCTTTAGCTATGTTAGAAACCTGGGTGGAAACTCCCAGATATGCTCAGAATTAGTCCAAAATGATAAAAAATCACTGAACCCACAGACATTTCCAACATACTGGCAGACAGGTTCAGTGCAAATTTCTACCCTCCGTCCCAGTCAAAAGGAGAAATATCTATACCACCAGAGTCTAGCTTCCCAAACATCTCAGATGCCCAGGTGAGAGCTGCTCTCTCTAAAGCAAAAAACACAGCATCAATGGGACCGGACGGTGTCCCCGGCTGTGTGCTACACGAACTCAATGAGGAACTAAACCCACACATAAGGCTGCTGTTTAATCTTAGCCTTACTACAGGATAATGCACTCCAAAGAATGGCGTACGGCAACTGTGGTCCCACTCCACAAAGGCGGTGCTTCTACGGACCCTGGAAATTACCACCCCATAAGCTTGACGAGCTTTGCCTGCAAAGCTATGGAGAGAATCATAATGGAACTCATAAATAAAGACATTGGGGACCTACAGACACTGGATCCTACCCAATTTGGCTTTGTCAAGGGCACATCCTGCCTCTTGAACTTGATCGACTTTTTTGAAACAGTCACTAAGGCCATTGATGAGGGTAAGGCAGTTCACACAGCCTACCTTGACCTAGCAAAAGCGTTCGACACAATACCCCACTCGGGCATCATAGAAAAGCTCACCAGCTTAGATGTAAACCCATATGTCACAAGATGGGTTGCAAACTGGCTCAAGGACAGAACACACAGGGTTAGAGTTGCTGGTGCCATGTCAGACTCTAAGCCGGTCACGAGCGGTGTCCCGCAGGGCTCAGTCCTGGGCCCCCTCTTGTTCGGCATTTATTTTTCTGAAGTGCAGGCAAACATAGGGGGATTGTGGCTGACAAAATTTGCAGATGACTGCAAACTGGGCACCATAATTGACACTCCATCAGACACAGACATCCTCCAGAGAGGTCTCATAGAAATGGATAACTGGTGCCAGAGCCATGGCCTTAAGCTAAATGCCAAAAAATGTATAGTCATACCCTTTGGGAAAAACAAGGTAACCCTAATTACCACATAGGTGGTAATCCATTAAACACGGAAGAAGTTATCAGGGACCTGGGGACCGAAGTTGACAGTAACCTCTCTTGCGACACTCACATTGTCAAAGTGGTTAGGAAGACCTTCTACATTGCCCACCTGATCATGAAGGGATTCACATCCAGATCAGGAGAGGTCATTGTACCCCTGTACTCTTCACTTATCAGACCAATGATTGAGTACAACGCACCATTCGGAATGTACCTTACCCGACACCTGCAGCAGTTGGAAAGACCCCAAAAGTTCCTCACCAAAAGGATAAAGGGGCTCAAACATATGTCATACGATGCCCGACTGAAGAAACTCCAGTTCTATTCAGTCGCATACCGTCTGCTCAGAAGTGATCTGTGCCTGACATGCAAGGCCATGTCCAACCCGGAATTAATGGACATGCTCCACCTCAAAAAATCCAAATCCACCAGAGCCACGAGAGCAAGAGACTTAAACCTCAACACGGATATAAATAGGACATGCTGGAGGGACAGATTCATCACCCAGAGACTCCCTACACTATGGAACAGAATTCCAGTCCATGTGAGGCAGAGCCCCTCACTGATTCTGTTCAAGAGAAATCTTTACGAGTGGATGGGAGATCGTAGGTTTACCCTGGGAATCATCTCTGTGTCACTGCTGGACAGAGGCACAGCAGACTAATGGGTATAGTATTCTCATCCTAAGGGGTGGTGAAAGCCACACACACTCTGGCTAGGCTTATAAATGCCCTAGGGCAGATAGCCTAGTATGAACCTATGAACCTATTCCATTAGAGCAAAACTGTGTGACAGACAAGCTGAGCAGGACCAGGCAGACCGTCTTGAATGGAACCTAGATTAGAGGGTCATCCAAGACTTGATTCATCTTTGGGGAGTTCCTCAACTAGACCTGTTTGATTCCTCTCTGAACAATCAACTGGCAATATTCTCTTCCAGGACTCTATGCAAGAAGACCTGGAAGACAGATGCCTTTTCTTTTCCTTGGACAGGAATGTTTCTGTGTGCTTTTCCACCCTTTCCACTAATATCTGTGGTACGTCTGATGATTATTCCAGGATCATTGTGGTAACTCCCTTCTTCTCCAGGCAACCATGGTCCTCCCTTCTTTTGGAAATTGCCAGGGACAATTATCCTCACAGATTGAATCTACTCACACAAGAACAGGGGGATTTTGATACATCCTGACATGAATCATCTTTGTTTTATTGCCTGGATGATAAGGTCTTAATTGCTGCCCCTTCCCTCCATCCACCTTGTTTTTATTGTGTTTTTAATGCCAGGGTGTGGGCATTTTTTGTTGTTGTTTTTCCTAGCATTGGCCTTTTAGGGCTTAGCCTTCCTCTGTTTGCTGGCAGGAAAGCTCTGAAGGGTTTCACACCCAAACGTGTCTTTTAGTCAGCTCAGCTTGAGCTGCTCGACAGTTTGGATCCATGGAAGTTGCCTTGAAGCTTTGGAAGCTGACTGGATGGCAGGTTATAGCTCATATAGCTAGGGCTACTGCAGCAGTGATCACTCAAACATCTTCTGTTATACTAAGTTCAGCTTACAGAACTGTACTATACTCCTCCACAGTTGCCAGTGGATCTGAATGCATAATGGGCTTTGTACTCCGGAATGCAGGCAGTGCTATCACTGCAATGAACCAGGTTTCTGTAATTACACAAATGCTGATGTTCCCAAGGTTAAGGAAGGCCTCTGGTTTAGAGGTTTTGTTATGTATGGTTCTGGCATTTCACAGCACTGCCTTCATATTATCCAGATTGGAGTTTACTATGTTGGGATGTCCACCAGGTTAACTCTGCCTGAAAAGGGCATTATGGTTGAAGCAACATATTTATCCAGTACTGGATCTCTGCTTGCTGTATACTGTGTTTTATCTGAAGTTTTGGCAGTACAATATTGCACATGGTTTGATTATTGTATTTATTTATTTATTTAACATTTGTTGACCAGGAAAGTCCGACTAGGTTCCACAGATCCTGTTTTCAGCAGAGGCCCGGGGAGAAATGCTCCAGAAAAAGGTTAAAAATTAAAGATTATCTTTAGTTTTAACTCAGTATCCAATCTGGTCTTTGAATCTTCAGCTGCTTGAACATTTACATTAAACAATTGGATTGCTGCATTCAGTGAGCCATGATTTATCTGGCTCAGCAGCTTTTATTACATTAATTATTCTGGTATCCAGCTGTCAGTTTTACTAAAGATTTGTAGTACTAATTTGGGACTTTTTTTGGTAACTTAATGGACATATTTCTATATGATTTATCATTTCTTTGTTGACGAGTCATACAACTAATTCAAATTTTATATACTTTATATTTGCCCTTCTTGAACATTACTTGTATTATTTACCAAGCTGTTTACTTTGCTTTGTTTTATTAACCTTTTTTTTCTTTTTAGAGGTTGATAAATTGTTTTAGGATCACTTTTCTTACAGGTGTTTGATAGATTGCTCAAAACTGCCTAATGGGTCATCTTAAGATCAAGTTACATTATATCCAGGGATTTTATTATAGTCATGAGTAGTGAGAGCAACTTTTGTGTCCCCTATCCCTATTTTCATCCTAAGTTACCAAAACATGTTATTAAGTTATGCAAGAGGCCAGGTATTAAAATAAACACAGATCAGAAGTCCACCATTTTAGGAACCAGACAACCTGGGGCTTTGACATTAGACCAATACCGGTACATATTACTTTATGCCAGAAGATATGCAGCCAAGTGATTATCAGACAACTGGTACTCAGAAAAGCATCCCTCTGTACTACTTTCAAAATGAACCCAAGGGCATTACTAATTACCCTGATGCATCCTATTGAACACTGAATTTGAATGCCAGATCTGTCCTTAGTAAAACTGGCATCTTGTATAACTTATTGCAGACTAGAGTTCTGGTGTTTATTACTGAAACTTGCTTGGAAGCTAATTTTGATCCCACATGTGTGGCCTTGATTCCTCATAGATTTTATAACATTTTAAGCTTGACCAACTTAGTGGTAGTGTAACCTTTATTCTTGAGTCAATTTAAAGTGGGTTAACCAGTTTATTTTAATATGCTTTGAGCCTTGGAACCACCTTTGGTTGTTTTTTTTCATTTATCCCTTTTTTAATTTCTCCAAATCTTTTGGGTTTCTAATACCATCATGAGAATGGACCCCATTCCTAAGTCAAAGTACGATTAAAAGTTCATGAAAGTAGTATTGTTTCAATCCTTGATATCAGCCGGAAGTGCTCTTTACAGCACTCGCAATACGCCCAGTAATGACTCCTTCTGCAATTTGTACGGAGTTACATGTATTGGTAACATATCTAAATACGATTGTAGATTCTTTTTTATAAGACTCATTGCTCCTACTACTATTGTAACTATCTGAGTATCTTTCTTTCACATTGCTCTCATTTCTGCCTGCAAACCCTGATATTTTATGACTTTGTGTCTCTTTGTATGCAAGACACTGTAGTCATTGGGTGTGGCGATTTCAATAATCAATGCTACTTTTGTCTTCTTTCCCTTCCCTAGTGGTGTTTGGATGTTCCTGCAGAAATTCAGGAACTTTCTTATCTCCTGGTGTTGAATAATTCCCACTGGCTTATCCTTGGAAATTTCAACATTATGGATGATGTTTTGTGACTTTTGTTAGGGAATCCCTTTGCATTAGAAAGGGCTTGGGACTTGGGATTTACATAAGAGATTTGTATAGTTGTACATTCCCATGGCCAAAGCACTGACTCGATTTTCCATTTTGGTGTGAAAGTTGATGATTTAGTGATTGAGCCAGTTATTTGGTCTGACCTTTTAATCTTACAGTTTATGGTTGATCTACCCTTCTTTAAGCCTGTTGAAGATGGACAGATTTCCTTTAGAAATCTTCAGTCTATTTCTCTTGAGTCATTTGTGTCTGTTCTTGGAGAACAAATATGTAAGTGTAATGCTGATGATCTTGAAGGACTTCTCTATGCCTGCAACCAAGCTTTATCCATGCCTCTTGATCAGGTGGCCCTAAGCCATGTTCGTTAGGTTTCTTTTCTTCCTCATGAGCCTTGGTTCAACCAGGCCCTCAGAGAACTCAAGAAAGCATGGCAAAGATTTGAATAAAGGTAGCTGTGACCTAATGTACTAGAAAACAAACTTGCACTGGACACTGACTTATCTGTGTAATCATAGAAAATCTACTTATCTTTCTAGAGCTCTCATCTTTTTCTGGTACTGCAAATCAACTGGCTGCCTTGTTTTCACTTATTGGGTATCTTTGCAAACCAGAACCTCTACTTACAGGAAGGGCATTATCTTCTGATAAATGTGAACTGGCTGCAAAATATTTTGCTGACAAGAATGCCTTTATTAGAATTTCATGGACATATATTTTTAACACCTTTATTGAATTATCACTTGTGACATAGGCATAATGGGGCTAGGCCAGGCCCAGGGGGAGGATGGTCCCCCTGTTGTAGAAGGAAGTAGTAGCTGCACTTTTGCCTTGCCCTTAACCCATGTCTGCATAGCAGATTAGGTCATGGCTATAATTTTCATCTCAGAAAGCAACAAAGTGTAAAGACTTCTCATCGTCTCTTTGTAGATTATTTAAAACTGTATAGCTCATCAGATGAGGAAATGAAAGCATAACTGCAAGTAGTCAAAACCTTTTTGGATGATATAAGAATGTTATTTGGTATTGATAAATTTGCAAAAGCAACCTTTAAAGCAGGAAAGCTGCAGCACAAAGAAAACATCAGTTTGGAACAAGAATGTGATATAAAAGAACTCGATGAAGAGGGAGTTTATAAATATTTGGGAATTAATGATGATCAACAATAAAACACAAACACTTGCAAATAAGGCTCAGTAAGAAATATTTTAGAAGACTTAAATTAATCCTGAAAACAGCATTGACATCTACGAACAAAGTTCAAGCTATAAACCAATTTGCTCTTCCTGTCCTAACTTACAGTTTCAGAATGATTGACTGGCCTCAAAAGGTGTTAGATATATTAGACAGGAAAACAAGAGGATGTTTCATGCTCATCAAATGATTTATAAAAACCAGTGCGTACCAAGATTATATATTCCCCATTACGAAAGAGGTATGGGCCTCCTTGAAATTGATTGCATGTATAGATCTGCAATTGTGGGACTGCATACATATCTGCTGCCCTCACAAGACCCAAACATAGTGAAGGTTTTCAGAACCAAGACAAATCCCAAGGCAGAAGGTTGCTAAATCAATTAAAACCAAAAAATATATATATTAGGCACTTTCGTCCTTTGTTGGAACTTCGTCAGAATACAAAAACAGTTAAGTAACTATCTACACATGCCCTCCCCCACAATCCCCCATGTTATTTGGTATCCTAAAAATACACAAGAGTGTCTCAGACCCCCAATGCGCCCTATAGTCAACAGATGTAATTCCATCACACACCCCAGTGCAGAATTTACTGATGAAAAATTAAAAGTGTATCTACACATTGAAAAACACATTTGTAAAGACTTTTATGCCTTTTTAGCCACCATAGAGGGAACACATTTTGAAGATGATGATGTATTTTTAACAACAGATGTAAGGGATTTATACAGTGTCATTCCCCAGGAGGAAGGAATTAGTATTGTGGTTGATTATTTACAAAGAAAAGGAGTCCCATAACATGAATTCAACCTATATGAGGACCTGCTAGAGCTGGTGTTGAATAATATTTTTTTTTTTTTAATGGTGATTTTCACCTTCAGAAAACTGGGGTAGCTATGGGTTCCCCTTGTGGTGGAACGTTTGCTAATATAGTGATGGCTCCATGGTTGTACCAATACATTCTAGATCATCCAGAGTACAAAGATAGACTTAAGATGTACACACATTACCTAGATGATATCTTTATTTTATGGAAGAATGGGATAGAAGGGATTGAGACATTTTTAACATCAACAACACTAGTATATTTTTGAAATTTACGTATGAATTTGACAGTGAGACAATATATTACCTGGACATCCTCCTGAGTAAAGACAGGAATAATCATCGATTTATCACTGTGATTTTTAGAAAACCCACTTACTCAAACTCCTTTCTCCATTTCAACAGCTACTACCCCTTTCACCAGAAGAAGTCTGTGGTGAAAGAGCAGTTGGTTAGAGCTGCTAGAATGGTCACCATGGATGAGGACTTCTATAATGAATGTGAACTTGTACTGAGTATGTTCCATGAGAGAGGTTACCGTGATGGACTGCTTGAGGAGCTTAAGTTGGAGGTTATGAGAAAAAAAATTACCAGATGGTATAAACCTATTTTAGGATGGCCAACAAATTTTAGAATACAAAATATAGGGGCTGAAGTGGAGGGGACGTAACTGTGGATTTTATCACACCTCATTGCACCACAAATTTCATAACTACCTTTAATATGCACCACAGAACACATAATTGGGTTACTGAAAAAATGGGCGATTATTTGTGAAAATTCCACTTTGAGAGAGAAGTTAGGATATAAACCTAGTTTTACTTTTAGAAGAGATAGAAACTGGAATAAATTTTGGAATATACATCTAAAGAAAACATGTACCAGTTATGTCGTATGAAGAAATGTTGGTTCTGTTCCCAATGTAAATTCATTCTAATGTGTGACAGGTTTCTTATTAAAGACAATGAATTTAAAGGTAGGTCAAATTTTGACTGCAATTCTAAGAGGGTTGTCTATGCAGCATTATGCCAACAGTGCCCATGTTTTTACATAGGTAAAACTGAGCATAGGCTGAAGGAAAGAATTTACTAACATCAGTATAACATCAGCAAAAGAAACCCCTATAATGCCTTGGCAAGACATGTTTTGGACCACGAAAGTAACACATTTAGGTTTGTAGTTATGGAAAGATTAAAGGAGGGAATAAGGGGAGGTCCATGGGTACAGTTATTGGAGCTAAGGGAATTATATTGGCAATTGACTTTGAATGCCCATGGTTGGCCTGGAGTTTTGTTCCATTGCACCCCTTTTGAAATTTAAAGCATTGACTAGGTAATGAAGCAGAGTTATGGACGTATGGTGCAATAATACCTCTGGCCCCTTTGCTACGGGTTCACATTTTAAACATCCTTTTTATATTTCAAATGTACAATACACCAATAAATAAAGGTATTTATGTGAACTTTACATTTTAAACTTTTTTACCTCCCATTCAAGGTCCTTCAAGAAAATGACATAATACATACATTTTATATACATTTTATATACTGCCCATTACCATTCGTTTCAACATCTTTTACCACCCAATTGCAAGCATTGAATGTTGAGTCATTTTTAGGCACTAGGATTTTGGAGCAATTTTTATATATATGATTTTAACAAAGTTATGTTTCACATGTTTATAGGATTATGTATTCCTCATTCATCAAAGAGAGGTTGCTGTCAACCTGTATTCAGAGATCTCTTATAACGCCTTCTGTGTTCAGTGGACTACCATCGATGTGGTAATTCATGGGAACCGAGTTTTTCCCAGAGGGGATGACAACATGTTTTTTGGCATTGAGCTTAAAGCCATGGTTCTGACACCAGTCGTTGGTCTCAGTGAGGCCTTTCTGCAGGATGTCAACATCACTTGGAGAGTTAATAATAGCTCCCAACAAGCAAGTAGAACACAGCCAGGTATATTGTCAGGTCCCATAGAAGCTGTATTCTTGGCCTTGGACACTGCTGTTTTAACCTGTGCAGCAGTAACACTGGGTGCCTGGCAATCTACTGGTATTGTGATTAGTCCTTTGGGGTGGGGGGGTAACGTTGGCAGTGAATCTGTCGGACAGTATATTGGCAATATCTGTTGGCTCGGTGTAGGAGGTGCCATTGTGCAATAGCTCAGAGCAAATCTGGGTATTGACATGGAAATTCTTTACATAACTGTAGAAGGCCTTGTGGTTGTCTTTACTATCTGCTGCAATTCTATTTTCAGAGCAAATCTGGGTATTGCCATGGAAATTCTTTACATAACTGTAGAAGGCCTTGTGGTTGTCTTTACTATCTGCTGCAATTCTATTTTCATAGCTAGCTTTAGAGGATTTGATGAGGGATCCCAACTTTTTGTTGAGGCTGATAAGGGAGTTTTTCCAGTCTTGGGACTTCACCTTATTCCGCATCAGTTTCTTCCTTCTGTTGTAGAGTTAGTTTATGGCAGGGGACCACCAGATTGGCTTGCTTTTTTGGAGGAAAGCATCTTGGTTCTATTGGGTATGGTGAGATCCATGCATTTGTGTACATGTTCGTACAGTGCATTTGTGTATGATTCGACCGTCATGCAACTATTCTCCATTTGCATGGGTGCCGTGAAGTTAGCCACCTCTGTTTTTAGGAGCCCAAAGTTAGCTTTAAAGAAGTTTTTCATGGTGGTTACCTTTGTGGGGAGGGGGGTGGATTTCCAAAGTGATTAGTTTGTGGTCGGCTCTAACCAGGGAGGAGTTGACTATTGGTGTAGAATGGTCACCCATGTTAGTAATGACCAGGTCAAGGATGTTTCTACCTCTAGTGGGGGTGAGAATGAGCTGGTCCAGGGCATTGGAATTAATGAATTCCTTGAAGCATTGGGCAAGTGTATCGGTACATGAGTAGTTTTCCCAGTTAATGGAGGGGTAGTTGAAGTCGCCAAGTATGATAGTGTTAGGTTGGACCCTAATATTCTCCAGGGTGCTTAGGAACGTGGAGTGTGAGTCTTGGGACATGGTTGGGGACCTATAGCAAGCTATGACATGAATTGCTGTCTTACCCAATGTTAGCTGCACATGAAGTATCTCTGATGTGTTATGTTGGGCTACCAGTCTGGAGGTGTGCGCATCTTTTATAAATATGGAAACACCACTGCCTTTGGACCTTCATTCCAAGTTCTGGGGTTAAAAGGTGTGGAATGAGTTATAGCCTGGTAGTGCAGGAGTGCTTTCTGCTGTTTGAACCAGGTCCCTGTTACAGCACAAATGTCAATGTTCTCCATTTTAAGGAGTGCCTCTAGCAAGTGCATTTTGAGATTTAGACTTCTAGCATTGAGCAGCATGATCCTCAGATTGTATTTGTTTGTAGCTGTTATGGTGGTAATTTGGTCTTTGGAACACAGCCTAAAAAAGGCACTATAGCGGTGGTAAGATCCTTGGCCAGTATCCGGAATTCCAGGGGTGACAGATGCATGCCATCTCTGGCAAAGCATCAAGGTCTGTCAGTCATGTCATCCGAGGTAGATAGATACTGGATCCCCTTGGAAAGACAGCAGAAACTTAGCCATTTGTTGAAATCAATCATTTTCTGCTTGTACTGTGGTATCATTCTTGGTGATTGTAGGATGCTGTTCAGGGCTAGGGTCATACCCGCCTGGTCTACATAATCCAAGAGCTCCTCCATGTCTCTTTTCATGTAGTCCAGGGAGGTACGTCTCATGTCATTCACACCCACATGTACAATGACAGAGTCATATTTGTACCTGTTGTTGAGGGACCTGAGTGTGTGCGTTATTTGGCGGATCCTGGCACCTGACAGGCTGATTGTTACTTTCTCCTTATTCAACCTAGTGAGTGGGACAGCAGTGTGCCTCACTGTCAAGTCACCTATGACTAGTGTGTTGGGCATGCTGTTTTGCTGGGTCTGTATTACATGATCGAATGAATAGGTGATTGAGCACCTAAACATCGACCACGTAATATCGAACTGCAAAATAGCGAACGCCGCTGGGAGACGTTACTGTTGGCCACAAAAAAAATAACTTTACAGCCAAACTAAGTCGGTTAACCAGTTTATTTTAATATGCTTTGAGCATTGGAACCACCTTTGGCTGTTTTTTTTAATTTATCCCTTTTTTAATTTCTCCAAATCTTTTGGGTTTCTAATACCATCATGAGAATGGACCCCATTCCAAAGTTAAAGTACGATTAAAAGTTCATGAAATTAGTATTGTTTCAATCCTTGATATCAGCCAGAAATGCTCTTCACAGCACTCGCAATATGCCCAGTAATGACTCCTTCTGCAATTTGTACGGAGTTACATGTATTGGTAACATATCTAAATACGATTTTAGATTCTTTTTTATAAGACCCATTGCTCCTACTACTATTGTAACTATCTGAGTATCTTTCTTTCACATTGCTCTCATTTCTGCCTGCAAATCCTGATATTTTATGACTTTGTGTCTCTTTGTATGCAAGACACTGTAGTCACTGGGTGTGGCGATTTCAATAATCAATGCTACTTTTGTCTTCTTTCCCTTCCCTAGTGGTGTTTGGATGTTCCTGCAGGAATTCAGGAACTTTCTTATCACCTGGTGTTGAATAACTCCCACTTATCCTTGGAAATTTCAACATTATGGATGATGTTCTGTGACTTTTGTTAGGGAATCCCTTTGCATTAGAAAGGGCTTGGGGCTTGGGGTTTACATAAGAGATTTGTATAGTTGCACATTCCCATGGCCAAAGCACTGACCCGATTTTCCATTTTGGTGTGAAAGTTGATGATTTAGTGATTGAGCCAGTTATTTGGTCTGACCTTTTAATCTTACAGTTTATGGTTGATCTACCCTTCTTTAAGCCTGTTGAAGATGGACAGATTTTCTTTAGAAATCTTCAGTCTGTTTCTCTTGAGTCATTTGTGTCTGTTCTTGGAGAACAAATATGTAAGTGTAATGCTGATGATCTTGAAGGACTTCTGTATGCCTGCAACCAAGCTTTATCCATGCCTCTTGATCAGGTGGCCCTAAGCCATGTTCGTTAGGTTTCTTTTCTTCCTCATGAGCCTTGGTTCAACCAGGCCCTCAGAGAACTCAAAAAAGCATGGCTTACCCCCCTAACTAAATATACCAAACTCCAAGATCACTACACAGTGGAGAAAACTGCAAAATCCAGCGAACGGCCAAAGGAAATCTTTCCCTGCATTAAACTGGCCATTCGCTGTTTTTTGCTTTCGATATTATTTGGTCAATGTGTAGGTGTTCAATCATCTAATAATTCAATCATGTAATATAGACCCATTTTGCCTTAGGGGCTTTGGTTAAGTGCCACACTGTTTAAGAGAGTTATATGTCTCATGATTAGTGTTGTGTTGTGGTGGTCGAGTGTGTTTCTGCCTTGGAAGCCTCTCCTGTTTGGGTAGATTTTTATTGATAGCCTCCATGATGGTGGGTGTGTGGTTTGTATTTTTATGAGAAGCCACTGCTGCTGTGTGATCTGGAGGGCTATGTGTTTCATGTGGTGTGGTGCAAGTGTTGACCTTCTCCTCTTGACCAGCTATTCCTGTCTTGGCTGGAGAGTGCGTGGTTTCCAGTTTGGATATATAAGTGCATCTCTCAGAAGTCTAAGTGATGGGAGGTAAGAGGAGATGGTTGTCAGTGTACATGAGGTAGTTGCTACATTGCCTCAGGATACCCAAGTTCACCAGATTAATAGGAGAAAGCACAGGGAACTGACATTTAGACATGCTTGGAGGGGTGGGCATTACAAATAGGTACAGAAGCTGTTTCCTTATAGAACATTTAGTGCTGGTAGCACTTTTGTGTACCACAATAATTGCTACAAGAAGTCTGGTAAAGTACTAGACTAATAAGCTAGTAAATGTGCAAGAGAGGAGAGAACTAGCAGATCTAAGAGAAAAATTGAAGAGCAGAATTTTTGACACTGCTCTGAACCTTACAAACAGTCCTGGATACAGCAAATCTGTATCTGGGCTAGACTAGTTACCAGAAAGGTGAGAAACAAGTGAAAACACAGGCTTTTAAACCAGAAAGTTGAAAACCTTTTTGGCTAGGCTTATATAGGCCCTAGGGCCAATAGCCTAGTCCCTACCTATGAACCTATGAATCTATGAAAGAGAGGGAAAAACTGGCCAAATGGTCAGTAGACTAACATTTCCTGGCCAGAAACCACTCCTCTTTTAGTAGATAGGCTGCCTAGTCATTTCCACTCCCACTGATAAACTAGAAGGCCTTTCTGCAACACAGAAAGGCTTGGGGGGGGGTGCTCAGAAGCTTACAAACAGTCCTGTATACAGCAAATGTGTATCTGGCCTAGACTAGTTACAGGAAAGGCAGGAAAAAAGCTTAGATTTTTTTTACAGAAATGCAGCTAAAACAGCACTAAAAATAATTCAAATGCAGTGCAAGCTAGAACACTTGAGTTTTAGCAATATTAAAGCAAATACAGTTTAAATAAATGCAATTTATTCAAATGCCATTCTGAACTGGTCAGTTATTGTTTTATTCAACTCTGAAGTGTTAAAAAGTGCCAAAAATATACTTATCAGCTCTATATTTCCAGATTGTTTGAGAAGCACACTCAGTTAGAAGACAAGGAGATTCTAGCAATTGTAGATTTGTTTTGTTTAGTAAAGTGGAAAGGGAGAATGAAGGAACAGAAATAATTCAAGGTTAAGAAATGAAGTAGGTTGGCCTTCTCAAATGTTCTCTCTATATTAGGTAGAATGAGCTAATGACACTAGACGGGGAAGAGTGTCCCAGATCAAATTTACAGTAGGGCCAGGCAACTGCGGGCAATGAAGTATAAGAACAATATACCAATAGGGAGTGAGGGTGGGAAACTAAATCAGTTATATGATACACTTCTTAGCAGGAAATAAGAGCAAACAAACAGATGTTTAACAAATGGAGAACATTTCCATTTAATACCTTACACACAGTGAAACTGGCTAGAAAAGATTTACAGTGTGACAGTAAAAACCTCATTTATCAGGCCCTGTGAGGCAGACAATTTTAGTACAACCATGCAGATTAGTTTATGGCTATAAAATACAATAAGAAGTATGCAACAGACAATAAAAGTGCTATAAATATCTAGAATAAGTACTAACTATTAAAAATAAGCACCCCCCCCAAAAAAGCAAGATACTTATTGTTATATATCACAGATCAGAGTTTTGGTCAGTGCCCTTCCTCCGTTTAGCTCTATGTGAAATGGCAGAAACACTTACAAGATAACTTCTTAAGCAACAGAAGGTTGAAACCTGAAAAAACTTTAGAAAAATGCACAAGAAAACCAATGAAGTGCTTACTCCAAGCCATAGTCCAGGCAACCCTAACCAGCGAATGACCATAAACACTACACTCTCACTGAAGTGGAAATGGCTTTTGTTAAACTAAGATGGCCTTGGAAAATGTGCTCAAAACACACAGCCTATGCAAACAAACAGCTAGTCCCAGAAACACAGTCCTGGAAATGGACAATGCTACAGCTACTACCTACACTATTTTAGGCAGAAAACACTACAGAAATGTTTATCACAGCAGAAAAACAGCAGTGAGCCACTAAATGAAAGTTTTAAACAGATAAAGGAGCAAGGAGACTCTAGAGAATGCTTTTAACTGTAAACAAATCAGTTATATGATGCACTCCTTAGGAGGAAATCAGAACAAACAGATGTTTAATAAATGGAGAAAATTTGTAGTCAGTACCTTACACTCAGTGAAACTAGCTAGAAAAGATTTACAAACAGTGTGGCAGTAAAAACCTTATTTATCTGGCCCAGTAAGGCAGACAGTTTTAGTACAACTGTGTGGATTAGTTTATAGCTATAAAATACAGTAAAAAGTATGCAGCAGACAATAAAATGTACTATAAATATCTAGAATAAGCCATAACTAGTAAAAATAAGCAAAAAAAAAAAAACAGGATACTTATTGTTATATATCACAGATCAGAGTTTTGGTAAGTGCCCCTCCTCCGTTTAGCTCTGTGTGAAAACTCAACCAATGCAACAAAAACTCAACCAGTGCAGGCCTTTCATTTAGAATTCTCCTATCCCTTTTTCTTTGTCTGCGCTCTCATATCAATCTCTGATATAGAAGATAATCACTAGCCTGCAATCTAAATGTATTGTTGGTGTCTTCCCATTATATTACATTTCTTTCTCTAATTATTTGTTCCCAATACCTTGGTTCCTTTGCCATCTTCCTCCAGTAAATTCCCACCCCGTCTTGACTATTCTCTGTAGTTCTAATTGCAATCATCCCTATCAGCAAAATCTCCTTTCTCAGTTCCTGTGTTGGTTTAGTTCTTAGTATATTTTCTGCTAATTTATGAATATAATACTCTGTATGACTGTTGTTATTCTCCTTAAAGATCTGTGTCCTAAATCACACTCTTTCCGTATTTTTTGAATTTCAACCCTGTTTTATCTTCATCCCTTTCCAGTTTGAATTAAAGCTTTCTGCTCAAGTTAAGTATAAGATCCTTAACAGTGTAGCTCTAAAATATCCCTTTAAAGAGGGTAATCCTAAACCTCCTTGTTCTACTAGAGGAATCAAGTTATCCTGTTTGACTCTTGTCCTCTTCCCCTCACAAATAAAATCTTTCAGCTCTTAATTACTATCCACAACTTCTCCTCTGGTTGATAAAACTATGGCCTGGCCTGTGTATCTTGTTATCCATATCCATAGGCAGGAGCTTCCACTTTCTCAGTTTTTCTTTGATCTTTTGTTTAGTTTATTACCACATATCCTTAGCTGCTATAAGCAAATCATTTTTAATCCATACTCATAAATACTTCATTTTATCATGTCTCCATAGATATGGATTTTGCTGGACCAATCCATGTGTGGGTACAGAGTTTACAACTAAAGCCTTTATTTTATCTTCATTAATTGTATACCCCCCCAATTAAAAAAACATAGAACTGCCTCAGAATATTCTACAACACTGAGATTCCTTTTCTGGTTTATTCAGGTACAAAATAGTAAATCTGCAAATAAAGCCACCTTTTCTTGAACACCATACCGATTATATCCTTGAATTTCTGAGTCCCTACTTTTCTTTGTCAGTGGTTCTAAATGTAGCACAGATAACAAAGGGTAAAGATGACACCCCTGCATGGTTCCTCTCTTGAGACAAAACTTGTCAGAGAGGACCCATCCCACTTTGATTTTTGCTTCCAATTCCTCATATATCCTTCTAATTAACCTTATAATTGTATCAGGAACTGCTAATGCTTCCATTACCCTACTCATAAAATCCAAGCTTAGTCTGTAAAATGCATTCTCTTCATCAAGACCCACCAATAACAATGGTATTTTCTTATATTCTGCTTCCCTCTGGATCATCATTGTTCTCCTCATGTTGTCAAATGTTGGCCTCTCTTCTACCAAACCACATTGGTCCTGTCTATCAATTCTGGCATCTCCTTTGCCATTCTTTTAGCCATTATGGACATAAACACTTTATAATCATGGTTTAAAATTAAAATGGGCCTATATGAAGCTGAATCAGATGAGTATTTACCATCTTTACCATCTGTAGCTATTATAGCGACCACAGCTTTTTTCCATGATGTCGATGCCTCTCCTCCCTTTTAAAATACTGTTAACAAAATCTTCCAGATCTTTATCACTTTCTTCCCTCATAGCTTTCAAACTTCTACTGAACTACCATCTATTCATGGGGGCTTTCCTGTGGATTGATTATAAATCACCATGTTTATCTCATCTCCTCCTATCATAACTGTTAGTTGTTGAGCCTCATTTACCTCTAACCTTGGCATATTTAAGCCTTACAAAAATATTTCCATTTACACTTTTTCTTGATTTTCCCACTTGTCTGCTTTATACAAATTTTCATAAAATGTCCAAAATATCTTTAATATCTGTCTATCGGATCTCTGGTTATTTTTTTTGTTATAGGTCTCTAAGTCTGGCAACAACTCTTTGTACTTTCTTTTGCCTTGTCATTGTGCCAAAAGTTTTTGTGCTCTGGAGATATAAAAAACAATTAGTGAAAGCAATCTTGGTGTATCGGTGCACTTTCGTCAATAAACCAAGAGACCACCAGAATGAAGATAGATTTTTTTAGTGCTTTCGTTCCAGTTTTATTGAACAGGAACTTCCTCAGAAGCTATCTGCATTGTAAAAATCAGCCATTTAGATAGTTTAAAAATTACCCGCCAAATAGCAAAAAAAAAACAATCAGTTGTCTCAGAAACAATCACATAACTGAAAAATAAACGCAATTAAAAGACAAAACTTATATTCAACTTTCAAAATATACAAAATCAAATTCTGTATTTCATATAAAAAACAATTGCTTAACAGCAGTTGTTTAAAACTTGTATATAATATCTAGGTCCTCCCTTATTTTCTCTTTAGCAATCTGCAGTTGTGCATTTTCTTGCTCTAAGAGATTCCCCTCATTTTCTAATACTTTAACCTTTGTCAACTCCTCTAAATAATTCTTATTACTTCTTAACGAGATCTTTTTTCTTTTATTTCTACTATATTTTTAAACTCCGCTTTATTTTTATCCCACTCACTAGTTATAACTTTTGTAGTACTTTCTATTTTCCTTAATAACTCAATACCCAAAAATGACTTTGATCCTCCAGGAAAAAATATTCTGAAGACAACTGGATATAGCAACTTGAATCCCACACCTGCCTGTCAACATTTCTTGATTACAGGAATAAATGTGTTTCTCTTCTGCCTGGTGTACATCGAGTAATCATTGTCTTGGACTTTTAATACTTTGCTCTTTTGCCACGGTTTTGTCAGGATCAACTCCTTCTGCTGGTATAATTGCATTTTTGCTAATAAAGGTCTTGGCTGCTTTTTCATGGCCCGATGTGGACAGTTCCTGCTGTGAATACTAGTCCAGTTGCTTATTTGTACTTTTATAAAATTAATACTGTCTGCTCCTTCTGGTTTCTCTGCTGTAGCAGAAAATCTCAGATTTTCCCTAGGTGGTCTGTCCTCTAATTCTGTCATTTTTTGTAACCTGTCTTTTTGAGCAGCATCTTACTCAGTCAGCCTTTTCTTCATTTTGACTTCAAATTTTTGCAGTTTTATCGGCTCATCTGAATATTTCTTTAAAGCTTCTTCCATTGTTTCCAGCCTTTTGTTATTTGAGACAATATACTCCTTCAGTGTTTTGTTTATTTTTATCAGCTCTGAATTAATTTTACTTATTTTTCCTCTAGATTACTGGAAGCCAAGTCTTGCACCAAGGGTGGAGCTTGAACTGCTTTTTTCTGAGCAGATGCTGAACTTTTCCCAGCTAGTGTTTTCTTTTCACCTTTTCTGTTTTATTTTCTTTCAGTCTCTCCTAGTTTCTTCTTTGCAGACATCCAGGCAGTGTACTTAGTAGTGAGTAACTGAATTTACTCAAGCTAACAATATCACTGGCTGATGTTTTCCAGTGTTTGTTTTGCACACTGGGAGAGCTGAAGTTAAGTTATTGATCAACGTGCAGCCATCTTGGAAGTCGCTTCACTGACATATATCGATAACCTAGGCATTTCTGTGGGTCAGGCAGAAGTGAGCATTCAGTTTGAATGGAAAGAGTTTACTGCTCCTGACTAGAGTGATGTCATCACTGTAATTTCCAACATGTATACTTCCACTTGGCAATTAGACCCATGTTCAACTAAATTTGTGGTGGCATTCTTAGAGGTCATCGGTCCTTTGTTTTTCCAGATTGTTGCCACCTCACTTGAGAAACGTTTCTTCTATTACAACTAAAGACGTTTTTAGTCAACTCCATTCTTAAAAAGGCTGGCTAAATTATGACAATTTAAGCAACTTCTGTCTTATTGAAAACATTCCTTTTGTTGGTAAGGTTCTTTTTTTTTTTTTTTAAAAACACCTTTATTGAATTATCACTTTAGAGATAAGTGAACTTAAATCTACATTAAAGTAATGAAACCATATTAAGAAGTTCACATTTACATTATACATCACATATATTCTTCTATACAATATAATATATTTATTACTGCATAAATTGTTCAGTTCCTGGCTTCTCTTAAACCTCATTCTTCCTCTGAAACATTTTTTTGCATGTATTGTTCCCAATTTGCTCCTACCATTTTCTAAAGATCCCCTTCCAGTTCTTTTATCCCTGTTACAATATTCACTATTTCAAATATGGTTGGTTTAGACTTTATTTATTGATTTTATTGAACATTTGTTTACCAGGAAAGTCCAACTTAGAACCAGCCAATTTTCATCAGAGGCCCAGGGAGAAATGCTCCAGACGCATGTCTTTGTAACGTGAGAGGAAACAGGAGCACCTAGAGGAAACCCACAGGAATGCAGGAAGGACGTGCAGACTCCACACAGAAGGCACCCCTGCAAGAATCGAACCAGAGAATCTCTCGCTGTGAGGTGACAACTCAAACCACTGCACCACTGTGCCATTTGATTTCCGTTTTCTAGTTCATGCTTTTTTGGCCACCAGAATTAAACTTAACAAAGCCTTACTGTGTGTAGGCAATTCAGATCATCTGTCTCAGCTCAAAAAATAATTTCCCTGGTTACACTCATTTGCTTGCCCAGTATTTGTGACAGAGTACTCTCTATGGAATTTTTAAAATGTTTTTAAAATGTCATCTCATTACACTTCCAAAACATATAGTCCCAGCTACCTCTTTCTTCCCCATCACACCTCCAGCATTTGCCATCCACCTGAGGAAAAAAATCTTTGGATTCTGCTTGAGGAAATGGTGTACCTTCATCTGGCATCCTTCTTGAGAGAATGTGGCATCAGTGATTCTTTCCAATCTGGATTTCAGGCTAGACATTCACCAAAGAAATTAGTTACTACTCATTTCTGGTCCTTCTCAGTCTGTTATTGGCCTTTGATTTGGTGGTTCATGCCATGCTATTAGACCATTTGGAAAGTACTGTGGTATTTCTGATCTCATTCTGGAAGGGTTTGTCTCCTATCTTTCTGAATGCAGCCAGAAATTGGCATCAGGGATTATTTCATCTTCCTCCCACTCTCTAGACTGTGTGGTACCACAGGGTTCTATTCTTGGTCATTTGCTTTTCCTCATTTATCTCTTGCAGCTAGAGAGCATCATTTATTTAAGAGGTCAGTGTTATCACTGCAATATTGATGACATGCAGCTTTACTTTGCATTTACACAGGAATATGTATGTTCTCTTAATTGCTTGGCTCAGAACTTGGAATTCACCGATGATTGGATGGTCGATAATCAGCTTAAGCTTACTACACCTTACACAACTGCTGTGGGAACAAGCATAGCTCTCACACTTTTAGCACAAAAAATCTGGACAAAGCCAAAAATAATGGGGGGACAAAGCCTTAAAAATAGGAACACATTTTAAATCTTGCCATTATAAACTTAGAAAGCTGCTAGAATAAAGGCTCTTGTGTTACCATGCATTTCATGAAGGGTATGAAGTCTGAAACTCAAATGACTGTCATTATTCAGCGAATTCATTCCTTACTGATTTGCCACAAAAATCCAGAAAATCACAAATTTTATGATGAACAAAACAAAAACATGAGGCAAAAATCTGGACAATCTGTAAAAATCTGTACAGATGAAAGGTATGGGGATAAGCTGTCTTTTGTGTCTCAAATGCATAATCTAGGAGTGATTATTGATAACAGACTAATTCTTAAGAACCACATTTCCATTGTAGTCAAGACATCAGGTTTCCAGTTGCAGAACTGCAGTCTGAATGAGCACTTTTTTCCACCTAATGACCTTCCTACTGTAGTAAATGCACTCATCTCCTTTTGTCTTGATGCTGCAAGGCCTTATAGCTAGGGCTGCCAGATTCAGAACATGCCCACATACAATCTGTGCAAAAGTCCACAGCATAGTTCCTGTGTTGCTTCTCTATGTTCCGTCATATTTCACTGATCCTGCAAAGTATGCACTGGCTACCAGTCAAGCAGTGGATAATCTGGTTTACCTTTACAAAGGTGAAACGCACTTGTGCAATTGCTCATATGAGTGAATCGTAACGTCGAAAAACAAAACCGCGACAGTTTCCAATGTTCGAAAATCAGCAAATCAAAATGCAGATTTGCTGATTTTCAAACATAAATTTCGAAAAAAAAATGTAATGACATGTAAAGCAGAGGGGCAAGCCCCCATGCGCCCCCCATGTCACCTCCCTACTTTAATATTCTAACTCCAAGATCACACTACAGTGGGGAAAGGGACCATTTTCTGATCCCCACTATAGTGCAATCCGTCCCAAAATGCCAAATCTGCAATGAGCGAATGTCACTGTGCATTTGCTCATTGCACTTTCAAACTTTTTTGCATTCGACGTTTGCACAGTTTGCAAACGTCCTTTCGAACATTTGCTGTTCGCCCGTGTGCAAAATGCACACATGAAGGTAAACCGGATAATCTACAAGGTCCTTGTCTTGGTTCATTTAGCCTTTCATGGCATAGATCTGCCTTACTTTCAAGACTTTCTGTCCATAATAGGCCTGTCAGACCTGTGTGTCCTGCATCACAAGGTCTCTTAGTTGTTCCATCCTATAACTTAGAATCTTCCAGTGACAGGCTTTTAGCCGCCAAGGTCTTTAATATGTGGAGTATGCTTCCTGGGCTGAAAGCTAGGTTCACCTACTTTGACTGTTTTTAAGAGAGGACTAAAAACCTAATTATTTGAATTGACCTTTTGTTATTTTATTCATTTTATTTTATTTAACATTTGTTGACCGGGAATGTCCGACTAGGTTCCATAGAGCCTGTTTAGATGCATGTCTTTGGAATGTGGGAGGAAACCGGAGTACCCGGAGAAAACCCACATGAACACAGGGAGAACATGCAAACTCCACACAGAAGGCACCCCAGCCTAGAATCGAACCGGTGAACCTCTTGCTGTGAAGCGACAACGTTAACCGCTGCACCACTGTGCCGCCCATTATTGGCTGCTGCTTAGATTTTTTTTACCTTATTTGATATTGTTATGCTTTGGGATTTTGTGTACCTTGATATCCTCATTCAGTTTATACGTCTAACATTTGTTTTATTATTGCCTTTGATGTTGTATCTGTATAATTGTTTTATTTTGTATTGCTAGATGTTTTATCTATTTATTTGTATCTGTTCTATGCTTTTATTAAATTGTAAAGTGCCTGGTAAGAAAAATTGAAATAAAACTGAAGTTGCATAGCACAGTAGGTTAAAACCCTGAGTGTGACTGAAACCCAACTAATCCATCCTTGGGATACCAGCACCTACTTGAAAGACCACTGCACACCCTTCAGCACTAGGTATGGAAAGGCATGCAACTCTACCATGCCTTGTTTGAGAGGCAGCCTTTGTTATGTGTAGGAGCACATGTGTATAGGAGTGATAGGAGGACACTCCAACACATAAGTATCTGTATCACCTTCCAGTATGAGGAGTTAGGGCCATAAAACAGAAAAAAAATTATTTGATGGTTACCTGATTGACAGCTTCCACTTCTCAAGATTGACTTTTAATTCTGGAAGGGGAACAAATGGATGTAATCAGGAATGGACAGGTAGGCTTTATCGTCAACAGGCATGGGGCAAAGCAAAATGAAAAAAACAAGAAAAATGAATTATACAATGAAAAAAAATGAATTATATACCATTCCTTTAAACAATGTCTACTTCTTTAATTGCTAATTGACTAATGTGACATAATGAATGAGCTGGTTTATAAATTGGTTTGTGTGGTATTAAAAAAAACATTTGTCCCATTGGAAGGCAACAACCAAGGTGATAGGGACAGTTTTATGTGACAATAAAAGTTATTTTTAACAGACATCTGGTATATATATTATATTATAAGTTGCTAGCATTACCTACAATCTGTTCCCATTACTAAAAGCACCTTACAGTGTATGATAAGTAGCTGCCACACATCTGCTTATGGCAGTTATAGGTTATCTCTACTTTAAAAAGGAGTTTCTTGACATGATAAAAATGTAAATAGCCTTTGACCACATTAGTGACCCAATAAGATGGGAGATCCATCTGTCATACTCAGGTCCATATTTTTCTTCCTCTAGTTCTTTGCAGGTCTTCCCTTTTTCTACACTCTTTCTACAAGTACACTTTCCTCACTGAAGTACATCATTCAGGGCATGGCATATAATAGTTGTTTTAAGCAATGAAAATACTTAATTACCACAGTTTAATTTTTAGAGTGCAATCCCCATGTAAATTACATTTGTGATTTTGACACTGATTACTGACACATTCATTTTATAGTTATTTGTTTATACAATGCCAGTAAGCTAGCCCCTTATCAGGTCATTAACTTATTATTGATAAGCATTTTATAGTATAATTATATGATTGCACAATACTAGCAAGCTAGCTCCTTGTCAATCACTTCGTTAACTTGCTGTTGATAAGCATGTAAATACAAATATCTCATTCACGTACTCTGTCTAATCAAATTTATATATTGATTAGCATTTGACCATATTTTTTTCACTGTATTCCAAATGTTAACAATGAGACCAGGTCTTAACTTGTATTGCAGTCTACTTTATTAAATAACTGTTCATCATACGCAGTTTGTTCCATGTCAGTGTCTTCTTCAAGCACAATTTCCATCACAGAATCACATACAGCCAATTTTTACTATGGAGTTCTGTTTCTGATCTCTAATAGTTTCTAGTTTCATATTTTTAATCTCTGTATTCATGTTTTTCACTTAATTTATTTGTAGTTTGTTTTTGGTTTTTGGATTTATATAGCTTTCTTAGCTACTGTCAACACTAATGTTAGTAATTATTTCACCTATTTAGTGCATGTTGTTTTAAATCAACTCAACAAAAGCATCTCTGTACTAAGGTTAAATTATCTTCCAAGTATAAGACTTAGCATAGTATTCAAATCATTGTAGTGAAGCAGCTTTGTATGTACCCATAATATATGTTTCTAAAAACTTGGATCTGAACCATATCTGCAACATATACCTCTTTAATGTGGGGGCATTTTTCCAGGTCTTATAGGGCTATAGAAATTTTTGTGCAAATATTTCCTTGCACAAATTTTGTTATTTCCTTGATTTACGTACATATAGGGGATTAAGACATATTTTCCCCTATTGACCATTTGTAACATTTTATTTAATTGCTCACTTCATGCTGTTTTTACCTTTATACAGTATTGCTTTCTCAAGTCTAATATTGCCTTATAAGCTCTACTTTTTACTCTTTCCCAGTCTGCCATTCTCATCTGGCTTCAATTATAGAATCTACTTTTCATGGTTTAACAAAATTACTATTTAACATTTACTTATCTTCCTTGAGCGCTAGCATTAGACCTGTATGTGCAAGTTGATCTGTGTTTAATAACTGAAAAATGTATTTAGCATCTTCACATTTTACTATCTCATCTCTTTTTATCATGCGCTTCCAAAAATGTAATTTCTTTGTTCTTTCATCTTCAATATTTGTTGCATTTTCTTGTGTGTCTTTCTTCTTCTTATATATAGTATAATCTGTTGGTGCTATTCTATTTTTCAAAGGTTTAGCTTCTTTTTATACAAATTTTATTTTATTTTATTTTTATTTTACATTTGTTGACTGGGCTAGTCTAACTGGATATATGTCCATTTTCAGTAGAGGCCCGGGGAGAAAAGCTCCACTGCACTAATTATACAAATATACAGAACTGAAAGAAAGTGACATAAAAGAATAATGTTTAAAAACTAGTACATCATAGTTACCACTTTAAATAGGTAACCAATAGGAAACAGAGTGACTTGAAAAAGTAAGTACATATATGTAACGTATGAGAAAAAAGTCTCACTTAATAATTTTATGTTGATAGGACTTTACATAATGCTTTTTATATTCCTTTCTCAGATCTGCCCAAATGCCCAGGTGTAATCCTGTCATTACCTCATCAGGCTCTATGCCTATCATGCACTTCCATTTAGACATGTATTTTGTGTTCTAAATTAAGTATGTTAATCTAAATTGTGTGGCCTTATAGTACACCTCCAAATCTGGAAGTCCCAAACCACCCTTTTCTCTTGTCAGTATTTGTTTTTCTCATTGCACCTTTTATTTTTGTTATCCCAAAGAAACTCCTTAATTTCCTTTTTCATATTTTCCTTATCTGATCTGTTGGTGATACACATAAGTCTGACCTACATAAAGAGCCAATGGGTTCAAAAACATCTTAATAACTTGCATATCATTATCAGTGTTCATAAATAACAATTTCCATAGTTTATCTTATTTATAGCTAGACTACCCACTACAATACTAAAACCAGGTTCCTAAATCTTCACCAACAAATAAGTAAACACAGTGATGGGACAGATTATAACACAGCACATCCCTAGCCTTTGGAATACATTTCCTTTGCATGTTAAGCAGTGGGATTAACTGTCTTCCTTTAAACATAACCTAGATGAATGAATGGATTGACCCTCCTGGAGAAAGGAGGTTAATTTTGAGGGAGGATACTTGCAAGGCACATGTCATAAGACTCAGTAGTCTTGAAATATCTATGAGCATCTTCTTCTTCTTTCGGCTTTTCCTGATTAGGGGTCACCACAGCGGAACTCCGGTCTGCTAATGATTGGCAGTAGATTTTTACGGTGTGAGGTGCCAGCCTGATGCCCAACCTTCAACGAAGGCATGCCCATTCACGCATGTCTATCGAATGCCACTCGACTGCAGGGAGGACATGCAGACTCCACACAGAAGGTGCTCCAGCTGAGAATCGAACAGAAGATCCTCTTGCTGTGAGGCAACAACACTACCGCTGCACCACGCGGCTTGGAATATCTATGAGCATATGGATCTATAATTGTTTGAGTAATTTCTTCCCAAATTCCTAAGTATCTCAGCTTGTCATGATCCCATGAAAAGGGCAAGCTCTGTACTAAGTTATGTTAGTGCATAATTCATTAGTATAACCTTCGGTTTTGATTCACTTACTTTATATCCTGCTGTAGTATTAAACTATTTCATTTTATCAAAGATAATTTTTATATCATATTCCTGACTGATAAGAAATAGTATTATTTTGTCTGCAAAAAGGGATTTTTTTCATTAGTATTTCTCCATTTGTAACCAATTATGTTTGATTGTCTTATGTCCCTGTCTAGTCACTCTAAATATAAAGAAAAAGTGATGAAGAAAGTGTCTATAGACATTAAATATCAGTGTTGTCCATGTTTGTGGAAACCCAAATACTTAAAAAAACCTCTTAATAAATTCTCAACTCACGCTGTCAAACACCTTTTCAGCATCCAAGCCTATTAATCTTAATATCAATATCAGTATCAGTATCAATACTATTATTAGCCAGTAGATCTTTTTAAATCATAAAGGTTCTGTTAATATTGTCATACCTCTAGCTACCTCCTTGTAATCCACATTGATCCTTGTCAACATGTAATTTTTTTTTTACCTCTTTAAATATTCTGCTTATACATCAGCAGCTAAGTATGAGCTGCTAAGCTAATGCCTGTGTGGCTTTTGTAGCCCTAAACACCCCATTGACCTGACTAAGCTGTATGGCTGCAACTTGTAAGCCCATCCTCACCATTAGCACTGCAGTTCCTATGTGCAAATGCTGACATTTACTCATTTATAGGCACATAAATTAGAATATAAATCATGCATGAAATGTCCTTTGCTCTGGTAATCTTAATTCACTCAGTAGTAACTAAGTATCCAAAAAAGATGAAATTACAGAAAGGGTGCCTTGATAATGGCACTGATTTCAGCTGCCGTCTGAGACTTGCCTAACCATATAAATCCTTGTAGTATTTGCTTTAAGTAGCATTGTTCCTCCTTTTCTCTCTCAGAGTCCTGCACCTTCCAAAATCTCTTCAATATGAGTGCTATAATAACCTGTAGTAAGCTGCTGTTTTATACAATGTAATTAAAGTCCTGAGTTATTGTCTTGTTTGCTTTACAATACTGAACTAACATCACTTCAGGTTTAGGTTCCTTTTGTTAATCTGTCCAATACATTTATCAGTAATCTGCATGAACTATAACTTAGAATCTTTTTCACCACTAGTTTTGTTGATGTGTGTGTGTTTCTTTCCTTAAAATTTAAGTTAAATAACCTAGTAGACATGCTGTTATAATAATGTAACTTTATATGAAATTTCCAAAACCTGTTCAATAGTGCAACTATGTGAAATGTTACATTTCTTGCAGGTTGTGGAGCCTTGCTGATCATGCCTTGATAGCTCGCTGTAATATGGAAGAGGCAGTGCGCAGTGTTGCTTTCAGCAGCGATGGGGCACAACTAGCTTTAGGAATGAAAGATGGCTCATTTACTGTTCTCAGACTCAGGTACGTGAAAAAAAAAAAGCAGCACTGTGAGTACCAGAAGATGAGACTATTAGCAAATTAAGGTTTGCATGACACAGAATATTCATCGTGTTTCTTCCTCCCAGCAAGAATGACAGCTGCACCATTAACTAATAAGGGAAAAAATGTCGAAAGACAAACAATGGAGTGTGTAGTCTAATGTTTTAGCAAAAATGTTACTCTAAAACTATAATAAAGTAAGACTTTGGCCAAGATACTGAGGGAGGCAGAGGGTTCATTTTATTAACACTGGCAGCATAGTCTTGAGTTTGAGACAGGAAGCAATGAAGAGCTTTCAGAGTACATACAGGAAGAATGAATTTAATTGTGTTTTGCTTAATCTGTCACCATGAACAACAAGTGAACTTCCTGATGACCCCAAATGTGCTCATGTAAATATAATGTATACTCTGTGGACTCTTACCAATAAGTTTTATAGCTACACAGTATTCTGAACTTGTGGTTTTGAATGTGTGTGTGTGTGTGTGTGTCTGTTTGTACATATATATATATATGTATATATATATATATCTTTAGATAAAAATAGGTAGATGTGTATATATATATATATATATATATATATATATATATATATATATATATATATATATATATATATATATGGATATGGGTTCCCAAACACCTGCACTATGAAAAGTTTGAGAGCTAGATATAATGGCAAAATATTTCAAAAGTTGATTTTTCAAATTTTGCTCTTGTTTGATTGTATGGGATCACGGTACACTGTAGACTGGGTATTTGCTCTTACCCCACTGCAGTGTGATCTCAGAGCTTGTGTATATAAGCAGCAGCAGGTGTTCCCCCCAAATAAATGTTTATCTTTTTGCTTGTTTTTTTTAATGATTTACATTTACTTTTGATAGTTTGAGCACTTGATATAGATTCATATCTATGTGTGTACATATATATATATATATATATATATATATATATATCTATATATATGTGTGTGTGTGTAGAGAGAGAGAGTGTGTGACAGACGTGCAAAAATTTGAGGATGTTTTTGATAATGCCACACTAGAACCTGACTTCCAATTCCCAGCACACAGAAAGCCTAATCAATTATACACAGTAAGAAGACAAGTGCTAATTCCTAAACAAAACACCTATTGACAGATACAAAAATTGTGCCTTTGGATGTCTTTAAGGGGTAAAGCTAGTGACAGGGTCTAATGCTGTACGTAATGACAGCAAAAGTAGAGTACTAGGCACATTTGGCACAAAAGTTTACACTTCTACCACTTTGGGGAAGTATGCTATTAACTAGCTGGCTCACATGTTGTAGTATCAAGGGGAATGTGTTAGCATAAGCAGAGGACATGACTTAAAAGCTTTCCTGATAACTCTTCGAGTGAAAAAGTAATTGAACTGTCTCAAGCTGCTGATAAAGTGAGGAAGCAGTCAATTAAATGTGCCTGTTATGCAGTAGATGTCTGCACAAGGGGAACTGCCTCTGGAGTAGTGATTACAAGATTTGCATGGTTCAAAATACAAGCTTAATCTGAGGATAGTTAAACTCGTACTACTGCCCTTCCAGAAGGCTTCCCCAAACCACATGGGTAAAACTACAAGCTTTATCTGAGGATAGTTAAACCAGTACTACTGGCCTTCCGGAAGGCTTCGCCAAACCACATGGGTAAAAATGCAAACTTTATCAGAGGATAGTTAAACCACTACTACTGCCCTTCCAGAAGGCTTCCTTAAACGGCTGATGGTTTTGCCCTATATGCCAAGAGATACATATCTAGAGTGGTTTGACATATTCTCATGATCTTTTCCAAGACTGACACTAGGGGAATTGCCTACAAAATACTCTTAGATTAAGTTACTGTATTCAAAGACAAATCAACGTCTGCTTAATGAAAGTTAGACAGCAATATGCTCAGAGGTTCCTTAGTATTGTTAATACTTTAGAATAAAGCGTCCTTGTGTCTTTCAGGAAAGATAACCTCATTGGTTTCGTCCTTATTAAGTGCTCTCCTTTCTGTACCACCTCCAAATATCACTTACTCCCTGGTTAAATCTGAGCACACATGTAACATTCACCTTAAAACTTGCCTCCCCCACCCATAAAATCCCTGTTGTGTTTTGGGATTTCTCCAAAACCATTTGCTATTACTTGCTGTGATGACCCTCTACTGGACCAGTAATCAAAGAGCCTCAATCCTCACTACTGGCACCTGTGGAGGGACATTCACTGGGATGATAACAGATATGCACACAGTATTTCCAGATGTAGTTCTGTGCATCAAGTGTAATTTCCCTTAAGAGCACACAGAGACCACAGTCAGTCCGGGGCTGGTTTCTCCTGACTTTCACCAGATCCCCAATAAAATTCCCCACTGGCACAGCTGTAGCATTGCGATCTCAACTGAGTGGCCAAACCAAGACCTACAGCACCCTCTCTGTCCAACCAGTGCTTCGTGTCCCTACCCATGTAGCTGACACAAACACTCTTTGAGGTTTGATTTACACATACACACACACCTGGGAAAGGCTGGCACAGGTTTACTAGCCATTCCCCCCCTTCTGCCCAGACTATAAGGTGGTTACCACTGCCACCAGTCCCTTAACAAAGGGTGGCCTATTTTACTGTGTAATATTAATACTAATCCAAATGGTAGTTTTACCAAGAGCAAGGCTGTTTGGAGTGGCCCATACTCACCAAGTAAATGTGCAAGTACTCTCAAAACTTAAAAATCTCTACACAGATGAGCCACAATTAAATATTTAAATATATTTAATAATAAATAATAAAAGAACAAGACAATACTAAATATATATTCACAGTGACATCAGAGTTTAAAACCACAGGAAATATTTAAAATAATATTGTAGTACTGGCTCACACAAATTAAGAAAAACAAAATCTAAACTAAGCTTTGCTATATTCCTGACTGTATCTAAGAAAGTTACTATACCCTAATGACTTAATTAGAGCAAGGCAGATGTGATGAATGGTTCGTCATGTTGTGAGGTCCAAAACAGAATGCAGAATGCTCTGTCTCACTAAGAGACTTCTCAAAATAATATCTAAAATATTACTGCTCGGATAGCTTGCAGAATGACATCGTTTCTGGTCATCTGACTTTTAGTTCTCATGCAAACCCCCATTGCTGGCAGTATTTAGCATCTACCTGTAAAAATACCCAGACAAAGGCTTTTGCTCAGATCTTTGGCAGATGCTGGAAGTCATTAAAAAGTTGCTTCCAAAATAGCAATTAGTTCACCCCAAAGACAATACAGAAAGTTTCCTAGTATAGACTTTGTGTCTCTAGCTGCATTGAAATCTGAGAGATAGCTCCTTTATGGCCTAGCCAATAAAGCAGTTTAATTTCAAATATTTCTCTAAAGTTTGCTGGACTGAGGTTAACCCTCTGGTCTCCTCTGTTAACATATACATTTAAACAGTTACAATATTTCATGTACATTTCTGTTCTCATATACTTGTAAACAGTTACAATAGTGCATGCACATTTGTATTCTCTTCCAGTAGGGCACACTGTGGATGCATTTTAAGCACAAGCACTTCAACACAAACATCTGTACAAAGCAGTTTGATATACACATGACATACAGTTTGAATGCATTTGTAACACAAGCTTCTTGTTATCAATTAGTTTGATATTCACAAATGACATATAATTATTTACAAAATTCCAGCTAGCTGTGCTGGCAGTACCTCCTTGTGTCACACTTCTTCCCCCCTTCCTCAAGGTAGTTTTTCTAATGACCCTTGAGAAGTGTTGCTTGAGAGGGATGAGCCTATCTGGGAATACATTACCCCATACCCTGTCTTGAGATCCCAGATGCTTTGGCATTGCTGACCCCAGTACAGTGCTGCACTGTCATATCATATGCCTGCAAGCATAGGCTTCACCATAGTAACTTGGGATTTTGCTGGCTGGTTCCCTGTAGCCATAGATCCCCCTCAGACTCCTTCTGCCATCTACTGCAAATACTTAGCACCAGGGCCTCCCTATCATGGTAAGGTTCATGGTGTTAACACTGTACAATTTGCACCCCTGCCTCCTGCCTAGCAGTTCTACTATGTAGTTAACATCATTGACCTTCCTTACCACTTTGAAGGGTCCCTCCAAAGCTGCCTGCAGCTTATTGTGTCTGACAGGAGTGAGAAACATAACCTGTTGCCCCACAGCATACTCTCTGGCTCGAGCATTCCTATCATACCAGACCTTTTTCTGCTGTAGGGCTTCTGAAAGGTTCTCCTGGGCCAACGCCATGAGTTCCTTGAGCCTTGTCCTGAGGTTTAGGACATATGCCACAACAGACTCCTTATGGGATTCACACTCACCCTCCCACTCATCACGAATCAGATCTAGAGGTCCCCTCACCCTATGTCTGTACAACAACTCAAAGGGTGAAAAACCTGTGGATTCCTGGGGGATCTCTCTGTAGGAAAACAACAGATGGGGCAAATATTTGTCCCACTCCCTCTTAAACTGGTCTGCAAATGCCCGTAGCATGGTCTTTAATGTAGAGTTTAACCTCTCCACAGGACCATTAGTCTGGGGATGGTAAAGGGTGGTCTTTAGGTGCTTCACCCCACAGTGCTTTCACAGACAAGCCAGCAGGTCTGACATGAAATTGGCACCTCTATAAGTCAGTATTTTTTTGGGAAGCCTACCCTGCTGAAAATCTCTAACCATGCATTTGCCACCTTTTCTGCCTCAATGGTAGACAGGGCCACCACCTCAGGATATCTGGTAGCATAATCTACTAGCACTAGGCTATACTTCTTCCCTGTGGTATTGGGGTAGTCAGAGGCCCCACAATATCTATAGCTACTCTCTGAAATGGCTCATCAGTCCTAGGCAAAGGCATCAAAGGTGCTTTGACCTTGCCTCCTGCCTTGCCTACCTTTTGGCTTTGCTCACAGGTCTTGCAGTACCCTGTTACATCCCTGGAAATCCCAGGCCAATAAAAGTTCTGCATAATACTTCCCCTGGTATGTTTTATGCCCATATCACCTGTAAAGGGAATGTCATGGGCTATTGTTAGAAATGCCAGATGGTAGGCTGTGAGCAGTACCAACTGCTGTATTCTCTCACCTTCTAGCCTTCTCTCAGGGGTCCACTGTCTGTACAGTAACCCTTTATCCCAGTGTACAGATTCCCCCTTTCCTTGAGAATCAGGTGCTTCCCTAGCTACCTCCCTCAATCCTTGTAATGTAAGGTCTGAGAACTGAGCCTTCTCAACTCTCTTTGTAACCCTTCCCAGCTTCCCTTCCACAGGAAGCCTTGTGTCCTCTGACAGAGGTGCCATACTTTCAGCCTGGGTAGTACTACTCACCTTTACCCTTGAAGTCACTCTGTCCAAGGAAACGTCAGTACCCACCAGCAGATGTGGCTCACCTTCAGTCTCACTGCTACGGGGTAGTTCCCTCTCTGACGTAATCACCTCACCAGTCCTGGATTCAAGTGTGTAGTCTGTCTGTGTCCCCCCAGTCTACCAGACCCACATGCCTGTCTCCAAGCCTGACTGCGTTTAACTGCATGCACACAAGGTACTGCATTATCAAAATCATTCCCTATCAGGACATCTGCAGGGATATCCTCAAATACACCTACTTACTCGCTTCCTTTTTCACCCTCCCAGTCAAGGTGAACCTTAGCTAAAAGTATATGGAACGGGGTCCCTCCTAAAGCTCTGACTAGAATAGACTGCCCAAGCAAGCAGTGCTCCTCTTTAATCACTGCAGGCTTTACAATGGTTAGGTCAGAGGCTCTGTCTCTCTTAGCAGTGGCTTGTTTCCTATCTACTAAGATAGGATATAGCCTCCTGTGGTAGTTTGGTACCCTTCTTGTCTCCAGACAACTTACCGCTGGTATTCTGTTATTCCCACTTGCTGGCTCTCCCACCTTTTGTTATCCACCTTGTCTCCCTGGACATCTCTATGCTACATGGCCCCACTGGTTGCATTTAAAACATTTAACCCTTGAATCTTGGGCATGTTCCTGAACTAGTGGCTTCCCCTTGTTACTGATAGACTCTGTTGAGGTAGTTTAGGCTGCCCACCATGGGTTCCCTTATACCCATGTGCAGCACTGAGTATCCCTTTCCTGTGCATTTATTCCCTGCTTGTTACGTATAGGTCTTTCTTTTTCCCCAGTGCATCTGCTGTGTTACATTCTCTGTCTGCCAACCAGATTCACATGTCCTTATGCAAACTGCTAAGGGCTAGTTCCCTCACCAAAAGGTCTACTAGCCCTTCAGAAATGGTGACCTGACACCCACTCACTCACCTATGAAAAACTCACCCAGCTATGAAAATAAGTGCTTAACTCAGCAATATAATCACACACACTTTCATCTGCCTTGTGCCTATGCTTGCAAAACTTTTTTTCTGTAAATGTCAGGTGTTAACTTAAAAGACTCTAATAAGCATTCCTTTACTTGGTTATAGTCTAGACATTCAATATCAGACAATTTAAAAACAGCAGTTACAGCTTTACCATGGAGTAAGGGGGTCAGGAATCATCCCCAGAGCCCTTGGTCAACATTATATTGTTTACATACCCTTTCAAACATATGAATAAAACTATCAAAATTATCACCCTCTGTAAATTGTGGAAAATTTTACTGACCTTTATTGCTTCTGAGGTTTGGTTCCTCCTTTCTCGATTATCTCCATGACCCTGGCGAAGAGTCATCGTTTAATTTTCATGTTGCCTTAGCCTCTCATTGTCTTTGGCTTCTAGACGTCTCAGTCTCTCTGCTGATTCTAATTTAGTCTATTTCTCCTTTTCTTCAGCTTCTAAATGCTGCAGTCTGTATGCTCATTCTTGTTCCAAACGTTTGGCCTCCAGTTCAAGTCTCTTTTAATCCAGATGAATTTTTAAGTCCTCTCAGGAAAAATTTAACTGTCCATTTTCTGAGAGTTGTACATCTCTAAGGCCAGTCTGGCTGGCTTCCTAGTTGCTGGTCTGTGAGGCACCTGTGGCTAAAGCTGCAGTTGTTTCCACTTTAGTCAGGTTGGCATGCCCCAGTGCTTTGGCTTGGCACATCTCAGCCAACTGGCTCCTTGTCAGCTTGCCATAGTCCTCTGCTGATATCCTTGTCTGTTCTCCCTGGCTAACCAAGCTAACAAAAATAAATAAAACTATTGTGATATGAAACTCTGAATGTCAACTGTGTGGCTGCTTGAGAGTACAAACACCTTCTTTAGTGACCACTGTTTACAGGCTACAGGAGTTCAATATCCACACCACTGAATCCCAGTATGTCATGTGGTGATCCCACCACTGCCAGTCAATTAATATGTGACGACCATCCACTGGGCCAGTAATCAAG